>NC_064413.1:13550000-13752500 GCF_023375975.1 Astyanax mexicanus | reverse complement strand
CGAGCCAACAGACAGGAAGGTACGGAAGGCGGGCACCCCCCCTACGGCGGCGCCCATGGAGGCCCCTCTGGGAACACCACGGTCCCCTGATCCAGAGGACTCCGTGATGTGGATTTCGGATAGCTCACCACCACCCCTCCGAATCCAGGAGGAATACACGTCAAGTTCGGAGGGGGAGGAGTCCTCTGGAGAGGAGTGAGGGGCAATAAGAGGGGCCTCTCATGTCCTTTTTAACGATTTTAACTTTTTATCTGCTTTTACAGATGGGCCCAGGCGCAGCCAGGAGAAGCGGTTCTTAAAGTTAAGTTTTAGAAAAATTTTTATATTTCTTATTTGTTGTTAGTTTGTTTGTTTTGTTGTTTGTTAGTTTGTTTGTTTTAGTTAATAAATTTACGTTTTAATTGTTTTTAGCGGGGATGATGAGAAAGAGTAACCGAATATATAAACATTGAAGGTGAAATATTTCTGACCCGTGCAAAAAAAAAAAAAAAAAAAAAAAAAAAAAATCTGTTCTTATCAGTTTAATATCTGATACGCCCTCTATATGAGGGCTACATATTAAATGGATTTTTAGAACAGGGAGCCAGAACAGGAGCTTGCTCCTTCTGCTCCACGCATCGACCTGGTATTGCAGTACCTCCAGGAGCGGTGCACCTTCCTTACAGCGGTGCAAAGAAAGAAGAAACGACTGGGTCGTTGGCTAAGTGCTCAAGAGGGCTGGAATTGATCGGGGGATGGTCAGTTCCTGTGATCTGTCTTGTTTTTTTTTCTGCTTGTGTTTTGAAGTGAACCCATGCATGCTTGTGTTGTTTTCTTCTTCTGTTTGTTTATTTATTTATTTAATTCTGTACTCGCTGGCAGGGGAGGGTCTTTTTCGCGCGTTTTCCGTTTTCCCTCCGTTTTTGTTCTTTTTTTTTTTTTTTTTTTTTTTTTTTTTTAACTTTTTTTTTTTTTTAACTCGATATGTTGTTTGGCTTGTCTCTTTGTGTTCTTTTGTGTCCCCTTCTGCTCTTTAGGCAAGGACGACCGTCCCGCTCAGGTGTGACGTCATCAGGACTCGTGCGTTTTAACTGGAGGAGAAGACAAAAAAGTTGAAGGTTGTCTTCCCTCTCAATCTGCCCTTGCTCCCTGCCTTCCTCCAGCTGCCTCGGCCCTTTCTGGACCTCGGAGGGGTTTGGTGGGTTACGGGTATAGCTCGGGTTTCTCTTCATTCACGTATAAATCTTTCGCCTTTTACTAAAGATTTCCGTGGAGGGGAACGTTGACGAGTATTGCTTATTTTTTGAAAGCTTTGCTTTTAGCGAAGCTGCTCATCTCAGTACCAAAAAAAAAAAAAAAAAAAAAAGACAGACAGACAGAGAGAGAGAGAGAGAGAGAATGAAAACATGAACGAATCAATAAATAATAATAATAATAAAAAAAAATAGACTAGGAAGGAATGATGACAAAAGAAAACAGTAAAAAAAAAAAAAAAAAAAAGTTTGTAAGGAATAATAGTAAAAGACAGACCTCTTTGAACAATGGCTAGAGTAGGGTGACGTTAAATGGGTGGGACATCTGTTGGCTTCGCCGCTTAGTAGCTACATAGTAAAAAGAAGGGCCCCGCAACCAGGTGGCGATATTCGGGTTATCGCTTCTCGGCCTTTTGGCTAAGATCAGGCGAGTTGTCCTCTTTTGGGGACGAACGGATACTGCTGCTTTTGCGGCCAATCCCCAGTGGGGAGCTGTTTTAAGGCAGCCCACTTGATTAATGCCATGGCTGGGAAGGCGACTAGCTCTGGATTAATCAAAAAAAAAAAAAAAAAAAAAAAAAAATCTGTTCTTATCAGTTTAATATCTGATACGCCCTCTATATGAGGGCTACATATTAAATGGATTTTTAGAACAGGGAGCCAGAACAGGAGCTTGCTCCTTCTGCTCCACGCATCGACCTGGTATTGCAGTACCTCCAGGAGCGGTGCACCTTCCTTACAGCGGTGCAAAGAAAGAAGAAACGACTGGGTCGTTGGCTAAGTGCTCAAGAGGGCTGGAATTGATCGGGGGATGGTCAGTTCCTGTGATCTGTCTTGTTTTTTTTTCTGCTTGTGTTTTGAAGTGAACCCATGCATGCTTGTGTTGTTTTCTTCTTCTGTTTGTTTATTTATTTATTTAATTCTGTACTCGCTGGCAGGGGAGGGTCTTTTTCGCGCGTTTTCCGTTTTCCCTCCGTTTTTGTTCTTTTTTTTTTTTTTTTTTTTTTTTTTTTTAACTTTTTTTTTTTTTAACTCGATATGTTGTTTGCCTTGTCTCTTTGTGTTCTTTTGTGTCCCCTTCTGCTCTTTAGGCAAGGACGACCGTCCCGCTCAGGTGTGACGTCATCAGGACTCGTGCGTTTTAACTGGAGGAGAAGACAAAAAAGTTGAAGGTTGTCTTCCCTCTCAATCTGCCCTTGCTCCCTGCCTTCCTCCAGCTGCCTCGGCCCTTTCTGGACCTCGGAGGGGTTTGGTGGGTTACGGGTATAGCTCGGGTTTCTCTTCATTCACGTATAAATCTTTCGCCTTTTACTAAAGATTTCCGTGGAGGGGAACGTTGACGAGTATTGCTTATTTTTTGAAAGCTTTGCTTTTAGCGAAGCTGCTCATCTCAGTACCAAAAAAAAAAAAAAAAAAAAAGACAGACAGACAGAGAGAGAGAGAGAGAGAGAATGAAAACATGAACGAATCAATAAATAATAATAATAATAAAAAAAAATAGACTAGGAAGGAATGATGACAAAAGAAAACAGTAAAAAAAAAAAAAAAAAAAAGTTTGTAAGGAATAATAGTAAAAGACAGACCTCTTTGAACAATGGCTAGAGTAGGGTGACGTTAAATGGGTGGGACATCTGTTGGCTTCGCCGCTTAGTAGCTACATAGTAAAAAGAAGGGCCCCGCAACCAGGTGGCGATATTCGGGTTATCGCTTCTCGGCCTTTTGGCTAAGATCAGGCGAGATGTCCTCTTTTGGGGACGAACGGATACTGCTGCTTTTGCGGCCAATCCCCAGTGGGGAGCTGTTTTAAGGCAGCCCACTTGATTAATGCCATGGCTGGGAAGGCGACTAGCTCTGGATTAATCAAAAAAAAAAAAAAAAAAAAAAAAAAAAAAAAAAAAAAAAAAAAAAATCTGTTCTTATCAGTTTAATATCTGATACGCCCTCTATATGAGGGCTACATATTAAATGGATTTTTAGAACAGGGAGCCAGAACAGGAGCTTGCTCCTTCTGCTCCACGCATCGACCTGGTATTGCAGTACCTCCAGGAGCGGTGCACCTTCCTTACAGCGGTGCAAAGAAAGAAGAAACGACTGGGTCGTTGGCTAAGTGCTCAAGAGGGCTGGAATTGATCGGGGGATGGTCAGTTCCTGTGATCTGTCTTGTTTTTTTTTCTGCTTGTGTTTTGAAGTGAACCCATGCATGCTTGTGTTGTTTTCTTCTTCTGTTTGTTTATTTATTTATTTAATTCTGTACTCGCTGGCAGGGGAGGGTCTTTTTCGCGCGTTTTCCGTTTTCCCTCCGTTTTTGTTCTTTTTTTTTTTTTTTTTTTTTTTTTTTTTTAACTTTTTTTTTTTTTTAACTCGATATGTTGTTTGGCTTGTCTCTTTGTGTTCTTTTGTGTCCCCTTCTGCTCTTTAGGCAAGGACGACCGTCCCGCTCAGGTGTGACGTCATCAGGACTCGTGCGTTTTAACTGGAGGAGAAGACAAAAAAGTTGAAGGTTGTCTTCCCTCTCAATCTGCCCTTGCTCCCTGCCTTCCTCCAGCTGCCTCGGCCCTTTCTGGACCTCGGAGGGGTTTGGTGGGTTACGGGTATAGCTCGGGTTTCTCTTCATTCACGTATAAATCTTTCGCCTTTTACTAAAGATTTCCGTGGAGGGGAACGTTGACGAGTATTGCTTATTTTTTGAAAGCTTTGCTTTTAGCGAAGCTGCTCATCTCAGTACCAAAAAAAAAAAAAAAAAAAAAAGACAGACAGACAGAGAGAGAGAGAGAGAGAGAATGAAAACATGAACGAATCAATAAATAATAATAATAATAAAAAAAAATAGACTAGGAAGGAATGATGACAAAAGAAAACAGTAAAAAAAAAAAAAAAAAAAAGTTTGTAAGGAATAATAGTAAAAGACAGACCTCTTTGAACAATGGCTAGAGTAGGGTGACGTTAAATGGGTGGGACATCTGTTGGCTTCGCCGCTTAGTAGCTACATAGTAAAAAGAAGGGCCCCGCAACCAGGTGGCGATATTCGGGTTATCGCTTCTCGGCCTTTTGGCTAAGATCAGGCGAGTTGTCCTCTTTTGGGGACGAACGGATACTGCTGCTTTTGCGGCCAATCCCCAGTGGGGAGCTGTTTTAAGGCAGCCCACTTGATTAATGCCATGGCTGGGAAGGCGACTAGCTCTGGATTAATCAAAAAAAAAAAAAAAAAAAAAAAAAATCTGTTCTTATCAGTTTAATATCTGATACGCCCTCTATATGAGGGCTACATATTAAATGGATTTTTAGAACAGGGAGCCAGAACAGGAGCTTGCTCCTTCTGCTCCACGCATCGACCTGGTATTGCAGTACCTCCAGGAGCGGTGCACCTTCCTTACAGCGGTGCAAAGAAAGAAGAAACGACTGGGTCGTTGGCTAAGTGCTCAAGAGGGCTGGAATTGATCGGGGGATGGTCAGTTCCTGTGATCTGTCTTGTTTTTTTTTCTGCTTGTGTTTTGAAGTGAACCCATGCATGCTTGTGTTGTTTTCTTCTTCTGTTTGTTTATTTATTTATTTAATTCTGTACTCGCTGGCAGGGGAGGGTCTTTTTCGCGCGTTTTCCGTTTTCCCTCCGTTTTTGTTCTTTTTTTTTTTTTTTTTTTTTTTTTTTAACTTTTTTTTTTTTTAACTCGATATGTTGTTTGCCTTGTCTCTTTGTGTTCTTTTGTGTCCCCTTCTGCTCTTTAGGCAAGGACGACCGTCCCGCTCAGGTGTGACGTCATCAGGACTCGTGCGTTTTAACTGGAGGAGAAGACAAAAAAGTTGAAGGTTGTCTTCCCTCTCAATCTGCCCTTGCTCCCTGCCTTCCTCCAGCTGCCTCGGCCCTTTCTGGACCTCGGAGGGGTTTGGTGGGTTACGGGTATAGCTCGGGTTTCTCTTCATTCACGTATAAATCTTTCGCCTTTTACTAAAGATTTCCGTGGAGGGGAACGTTGACGAGTATTGCTTATTTTTTGAAAGCTTTGCTTTTAGCGAAGCTGCTCATCTCAGTACCAAAAAAAAAAAAAAAAAAAAAGACAGACAGACAGAGAGAGAGAGAGAGAGAGAATGAAAACATGAACGAATCAATAAATAATAATAATAATAAAAAAAAATAGACTAGGAAGGAATGATGACAAAAGAAAACAGTAAAAAAAAAAAAAAAAAAAAGTTTGTAAGGAATAATAGTAAAAGACAGACCTCTTTGAACAATGGCTAGAGTAGGGTGACGTTAAATGGGTGGGACATCTGTTGGCTTCGCCGCTTAGTAGCTACATAGTAAAAAGAAGGGCCCCGCAACCAGGTGGCGATATTCGGGTTATCGCTTCTCGGCCTTTTGGCTAAGATCAGGCGAGATGTCCTCTTTTGGGGACGAACGGATACTGCTGCTTTTGCGGCCAATCCCCAGTGGGGAGCTGTTTTAAGGCAGCCCACTTGATTAATGCCATGGCTGGGAAGGCGACTAGCTCTGGATTAATCAAAAAAAAAAAAAAAAAAAAAAAAAAAAAAAAAAAAAAAAATCTGTTCTTATCAGTTTAATATCTGATACGCCCTCTATATGAGGGCTACATATTAAATGGATTTTTAGAACAGGGAGCCAGAACAGGAGCTTGCTCCTTCTGCTCCACGCATCGACCTGGTATTGCAGTACCTCCAGGAGCGGTGCACCTTCCTTACAGCGGTGCAAAGAAAGAAGAAACGACTGGGTCGTTGGCTAAGTGCTCAAGAGGGCTGGAATTGATCGGGGGATGGTCAGTTCCTGTGATCTGTCTTGTTTTTTTTTCTGCTTGTGTTTTGAAGTGAACCCATGCATGCTTGTGTTGTTTTCTTCTTCTGTTTGTTTATTTATTTATTTAATTCTGTACTCGCTGGCAGGGGAGGGTCTTTTTCGCGCGTTTTCCGTTTTCCCTCCGTTTTTGTTCTTTTTTTTTTTTTTTTTTTTTAACTTTTTTTTTTTTTTAACTCGATATGTTGTTTGGCTTGTCTCTTTGTGTTCTTTTGTGTCCCCTTCTGCTCTTTAGGCAAGGACGACCGTCCCGCTCAGGTGTGACGTCATCAGGACTCGTGCGTTTTAACTGGAGGAGAAGACAAAAAAGTTGAAGGTTGTCTTCCCTCTCAATCTGCCCTTGCTCCCTGCCTTCCTCCAGCTGCCTCGGCCCTTTCTGGACCTCGGAGGGGTTTGGTGGGTTACGGGTATAGCTCGGGTTTCTCTTCATTCATGTATAAATCTTTCGCCTTTTACTAAAGATTTCCGTGGAGGGGAACGTTGACGAGTATTGCTTATTTTTTGAAAGCTTTGCTTTTAGCGAAGCTGCTCATCTCAGTACCAAAAAAAAAAAAAAAAAAAAAGACAGACAGACAGAGAGAGAGAGAGAGAGAGAATGAAAACATGAACGAATCAATAAATAATAATAATAATAAAAAAAAATAGACTAGGAAGGAATGATGACAAAAGAAAACAGTAAAAAAAAAAAAAAAAAAAAGTTTGTAAGGAATAATAGTAAAAGACAGACCTCTTTGAACAATGGCTAGAGTAGGGTGACGTTAAATGGGTGGGACATCTGTTGGCTTCGCCGCTTAGTAGCTACATAGTAAAAAGAAGGGCCCCGCAACCAGGTGGCGATATTCGGGTTATCGCTTCTCGGCCTTTTGGCTAAGACAGCGGTCGACTCTCTGGTGGTGCGAGATCTTGGTCTTTGTGACCCTGGTCCTTGCCGCCTGAGAGAAGATTGTACTTGTCCCTGTTCGGTGAGAAAGAGCCTTAGGCAGTAGGCTCGGATCCTGCTTCGTCTGGGGCTCATTGGGGTTTTCGTCTGACGGCTTTCGTTCCATCTTGGCTGAAGGGGGAAAACCCCAACACCCTAAGGTAAGTACAATCCCTTTTACTTGTTTTAGAATTTTACTTATTTATTGTATTTATTGTTTTAGTTTTTTACTGGAGCTAAGGCCACCAGGTGCCTCTCAGCATGTCGGCTGCTCGTGCCGGCATGCGGAGGCACCACAGCGTGCGCCTATTATCCAGAGAGGTGGAGGGTAAGCTCTTGGGGATGTCCCGTCTGGACTTCTCCAGGAAGCTAATTCAAGGTGCCCTCGCCTTCACACCTGCTGACTTGAACTGTTTAATGACTCTGCCTGGAAACAAAGGTTTTGACGTTAGCTTCCGCTCTGCTTCCCTGTTAAAAGATTTCTGGACTCGTTTTGAAAATGTTAAGGACCAGTTCTCCATGTTCAAGGTGGAAAAACTGTCTGATAATTCACATAAAGTGGTGATTGTCAGAATGTTTAATGAAACTGTGACTGGAGAAGACATTGTTACATGGCTGGCTAGATTCTGTACCGTTAAAAGCCCACCTATCAAGGTTCTGGATGAGGACGGCATTTGGAACTGCTCGTGGCGAGTTCCCATTAAACAATGGGAAGACCCGAGCAGTTACCTAGGCCTGAGACAGATACCGTCCATGATAGTGTTGGGGGAAAATCGCGGTTACATTTTTTACCAAGGCATGCCCAAACTATGCCGCAAGTGCGGAAAGTTTGGGCACCTTGCAGAGGCATGTGCAGAAATTGTTTGTGGGAAGTGTAGAGAAATTGGGCACACTTATGAGGAGTGTCCCAATGGCAGAAGGTGCAATCTTTGTGGTGAAAATTCCCATCTCTACAGAGATTGCCCCAAATCTTTTGCCAACAAGCTAAAGGCTAATAAAATGGCTGCCAGGCAGCATGGCCAAGAGGAGCAGGAGAGAGAGAAGGAAGTGGAGGAGGAAGGGGCGGTCCCTGAGGTTTTGGCGGGAGATTCAAATCTCATGCCGGCCTCAGGGAATGGCCATGTTGCAGAGGGCGGGGCTAACAACCAGGCAGAGTCACAGCAGGAACTGGAGGCCACACCCCTCCAGCCAGAACAAGGTGACAAAATGGTGGTGGAGCAGGAGGAGGAGGAAACCAACTCCTCCATGGTAACGGTGGAGGAAGGTGTAGTGGCCTCCAGCGGGGGTGAGTCAACCGGCTCCCTCCCAAACGCCCAGGTGGGGAAAAGAGCTGCAGAGTCTCCTCTGTCTATATTGACGGAGAAGAAACAGAGGGCCGCACGGGGTTCAGGTAGTTCTTCCTCAGAAGACCTGAACCGGCTGTGGCCCGCGGGTTCTCCAAATGAAGTTTCTTTTCTCCAGTTTAAGCTAACATCATCGACGCCCAAGGCCCCCACAGCATGTGACTGTGGGGAACCAGAGGCAAGAGGCACCAGCTCACCTCCTCTCTCCAGATTAATGGAGATAAAGGAAGAGCAGGTGTCACAGTTACTTTAAGTAACTTTTAAAATGCCTTTTAACCTGTTTTATTTCAGTAGTCTCTTTTAAATGAAGTACCTGTTTTAAAACCATACATGCTCATGGCTCTTACCATCTCAACTATCAATGTTAGAAGTGTGAGAGCCGCCACTAGAGCAGAGAGCGTCTTGTCCTTTTTAAAAGATATAAAGTCAGATGTGTTTTTATTACAAGAGTGTGCTTTGCCGTTTATGAAATCATACAGAGATTGGGAGCAGCGATGGGCTGCGGGTCCCTCTCTCTGGAGCGGATCACACTACAACAGAGCCGACGGCGTTGCCATTTTAATTAAAAACCCCCATATCTTGGTGAAGGGCAGCACAGTGGTGAGAGACGGACGGGCTCTTTTAGCAAACCTGACTTTTTTAGGGACGGACTTCAACATTTTAAATATTTATGGTTTTAATGATAAAAATGACAGGTACGACCTTTTAGAGGACCTGCAGCCCCACATGCTAGGGAGGGTACCTTTAGTAGTGGGAGGGGATTTTAACTGTGTTTTAACTAGGAAAGATAGGAAAGGGAAGGGGGATGATTTTAAACTAGATAAGACATCGTTTTTATTACAAGGGTTAGTTAAGGATTTTAAATTAGTCGACTGTTTTAAAACAATGCATCCAGGGGAGGAGGGCTTCACCTGGTTTAGTGGTGATTGCGCCCGCGCCTCCCGCATCGACTACATTTTTACGAGAGACTGCCCGCCAAGCGATGCTACATTATCCCCCATGTTCTTTTCTGACCACCTTATGCTCTCCTGCACCCTGTCTTTCCCCACCGGTGTGACTGTAGGGGGAGGGCTGTGGAGACTGAACTGCTCCCTGTTACAAGATAAAGAGATAGTTAGGAGTTACAGGGAGCAGTACAGTCTCTGGCAGACCCTCCAAGACTGCTACGATTCACGGGCACAGTGGTGGGAGATGGTTAAACAAAGGACCAAGACTTTTTTTAAGAAAATAGGAAAAGAGAGGAAAAACAAAGACAGACGGCGCATGTTGGGGCTGCAAAAGAGACTACAACGGTATTTTAACCTTTTATCAAATGGCATAGATTTTAGTGAGGAAGTTACAGAGGTGAAAAGGGAAATGTCGGTTTTAAATGAAATTAAAAGTAAAGCAACTATTTTAAGAAGTCGGGAGCAGGAAGTGGAAGAAGGGGAGAAGTGCACAAGGTATTTTTTTAAGAAGATTTTATCAAGGGGGGGAGGGATTGTAAATATAACAAAAGATGGGAGGGAGGAAAAAACAACGGGAGGGATTTTAAAGGCAACAGAAGAATTTTATGAAGAACTATTTAGAGAAAAAAGTGTACAACCCAAAACAATGAACGAAGTTTTAAGTTTTTTAGATAAAAACATAAGCGGTCAGGATGTTTTAACAAAAGTTTTTACAGGTGAAGAAGCTTTTAAATGTCTTAAAGGTTTTAAAAAAGGTAAGTGCCCGGGAGAGGATGGACTCCCCGTGGAATTTTATTTGACCTTTTGGGACATTTTATCAACTGACATCTTGACGGTTTTTAAAGAATTTGAGAACTTCGACCGACTTCCAGACAGTTTTAGAGTAGGTATAGTTAGTTTACTTTATAAGAAGGGCGACAAGACCGACTTAAGAAACTGGCGACCGATAACCCTTTTAAACTGTGATTGTAAACTTTTTAGTAAGATTTTATCCAGACGTATGTCTTTGGTTTTAGAGGACGTGATCCACCCGGATCAAGCCTGCGCCGTGCCCGGAAGGAAGATCACAGACAGCCTAGTGTTGGTTAGAGACGCCATCTGTTTTGCGAGAGACAGAAACATCCGACTGATAGTTCTAAATTTAGATTTTGAGAAAGCCTTTGATCGGGTCTCGCACCAGTACCTGTTCCAGGTACTGCAAAAAATGGGGTTCCCAGGGAGGTTTATTAAGTGGGTGGAGCTGCTTTATAAAGACATCAGCAGCAAAATTCGTGTAAACGGGCATCTCACAAAAGCGATCAGTGTACGCTCTGGCGTCCGCCAAGGGTGTTCGTTATCTCCGCTTCTGTACGTGGCATGTATAGAGCCGTTGGCGCAGATCTTGAGAAAGGATAAATGGATCAAAGGACTAGACTTGCCAGGTGGACTGACGGCGACCTGCACACTTTTTATGGACGACGTCACGCTTTTATGTTCTGACTTTTTATCGGTCCAAAGAGCATTGGACGTGACTGACTGGTTTGGAAGGGCCTCGGGCGCTAAGCTCAATAGGAGCAAGTCCGAGGCCCAGCTCTTTGGGCCTAGAGGGAACATACCAACTGACCTGGACGTTGTTTTTAAAGTAACTGATATTAAAATTTTAGGACTCAAATTCGACAAAGAGGGTGGTGGACGGGGCAACTGGACTGACGCTTTAGGTAGAGTTAGACAGCATTTGGGATTTTGGGGACTAAGACAGTTGACAATAGAGGGCAAGATTTTAATTATTAAAGCTGTGATTTTACCCTTGCTGTTACTATTGTGTTCTGTTTTTAGTCCCCCGAGACAATTTCTTTTAGGTCTGGACCGGGCGATCTTTTATTTTCTGTGGGGGTCCAAGTGGGAGAGACTGAGGAGGGCCGAGGTGAAGAAAAGACCGGAAAACGGAGGGAAGGGACTCCCAGACCCCCACCTGTTTTTAGGGAGCAAGTTCGCTGCTTTGCACGTAAAGTATGTGACAGACCCCTCCAGACAAAACAAGACAGCAGTGATGGCGAGGTTCTGGATGGGGTCGTACTTGCAACGCCTCAAGATTTTAAGCCCAGATCTTAGAACACCTGTGTCTTTTAATCTACCAAAAGAATATGATTTTATCAGGAAGTTTTTAAACAAGTATGTTTTAGAAAAAGAAGATGTCACTGTTTTAACTAATGCCAAGTGTCTTGTCTCTCTTGTGCAGGACCGGGAGGAGGTGAGCCCAGTTCCCGGCCTCACACTCGGTGAGGCCAGACAAGTTTGGAGGAACGCCGCCCACCCCGCTCTTCAGAACAAGCATAAGGACCTGTCGTGGATGGCTGCCCATGAGATCCTCCCGGTCAGGGCCGTGATGCATTCCCGGGGCATGGCAACGAACCCCATCTGCCCGCGGCCCGGGTGTGGCGAGCCCGAGACCGTGCGGCACGTGCTCTGGGAGTGCAGCGTGGCGAGGGACCTGTGGGCCTTAACCGGCCCCCTGCAATGCCCGTGCCTGCCAGCAGGGGAGGTCCTGCCGACGGTTTACCGGGTAGCGGTAAACGGGGTGGGCCAGGGCCTCGACAAGATACCAGCAGCCGACTTTGCAGCGCTCTGGTCCACCCTGAACCACGTCAAGGCCGCCATTTGGACCTCCCGCAACCTGCTGGTGGGGAAGCGCGTGACGGTGCCCCTGCACGCACTGTCGGCGCTGGTTACATCTTCGCTGCAGGGGACACCGCACGGCGACATTCGGAGGAGGGGGCCGGGGTCTCACGCAGGGGGGTCCAGACCACCACGGCTCCTGGCTCCCGTAGATGCACCCCGGTAATACGGACACAGTAAAAGGAGCAGCGGGCACAGGGGGGGATCTCCTCTGAGCCCAGAAACGACAGCGGCGTTCTTCTGAGGAGCGGGGTGGTGCCTGCTTGATAGGGGCTCACCCCGGTTCTGCACAAAGGACAATTTTACTCGTTTTTACGGACTATTACAATTCCTTTTATACCTTTTCAGCATGAACCTTTTAACCACACGGACATGGACCCTTTTATTCCCAAAACACGTACACACACACACACACACGCAAAAAAAAAGGACAATGTCAAAAACACACACAAAAAAAAGTTGTCAGTGTTGTGAGAAGAGATGTTTTATCATGTATTTTATTTTACTCGATTTCATTTGTTTTGTTTTATTATGAATTTTAATGGAGTTTAATAAAAAATACATGGGGAGGGGAAAATGTGGTTTTAATGAACTATGTGAAAAGGATTTTTAAAAAAAGGAAATGAAAAAAAGGCTTGTTTTAATTTCATGAATGTATTGTTTTAAATGTATGTAAATTGCAAAAATGTTCACTTGGTTTTTAAAAAAATGTAAAGGTGACAATAAAACTTTTTTCGAAAAAAAAAAAAAAAAATCTGTTCTTATCAGTTTAATATCTGATACGCCCTCTATATGAGGGCTACATATTAAATGGATTTTTAGAACAGGGAGCCAGAACAGGAGCTTGCTCCTTCTGCTCCACGCATCGACCTGGTATTGCAGTACCTCCAGGAGCGGTGCACCTTCCTTACAGCGGTGCAAAGAAAGAAGAAACGACTGGGTCGTTGGCTAAGTGCTCAAGAGGGCTGGAATTGATCGGGGGATGGTCAGTTCCTGTGATCTGTCTTGTTTTTTTTTCTGCTTGTGTTTTGAAGTGAACCCATGCATGCTTGTGTTGTTTTCTTCTTCTGTTTGTTTATTTATTTATTTAATTCTGTACTCGCTGGCAGGGGAGGGTCTTTTTCGCGCGTTTTCCGTTTTCCCTCCGTTTTTGTTCTTTTTTTTTTTTTTTTTTTTTTTTTTTAACTTTTTTTTTTTTTTAACTCGATATGTTGTTTGGCTTGTCTCTTTGTGTTCTTTTGTGTCCCCTTCTGCTCTTTAGGCAAGGACGACCGTCCCGCTCAGGTGTGACGTCATCAGGACTCGTGCGTTTTAACTGGAGGAGAAGACAAAAAAGTTGAAGGTTGTCTTCCCTCTCAATCTGCCCTTGCTCCCTGCCTTCCTCCAGCTGCCTCGGCCCTTTCTGGACCTCGGAGGGGTTTGGTGGGTTACGGGTATAGCTCGGGTTTCTCTTCATTCACGTATAAATCTTTCGCCTTTTACTAAAGATTTCCGTGGAGGGGAACGTTGACGAGTATTGCTTATTTTTTGAAAGCTTTGCTTTTAGCGAAGCTGCTCATCTCAGTACCAAAAAAAAAAAAAAAAAAAAAGACAGACAGACAGAGAGAGAGAGAGAGAGAGAATGAAAACATGAACGAATCAATAAATAATAATAATAATAAAAAAAAATAGACTAGGAAGGAATGATGACAAAAGAAAACAGTAAAAAAAAAAAAAAAAAAAGTTTGTAAGGAATAATAGTAAAAGACAGACCTCTTTGAACAATGGCTAGAGTAGGGTGACGTTAAATGGGTGGGACATCTGTTGGCTTCGCCGCTTAGTAGCTACATAGTAAAAAGAAGGGCCCCGCAACCAGGTGGCGATATTCGGGTTATCGCTTCTCGGCCTTTTGGCTAAGATCAAGTGTAGTATCTGTTCTTATCAGTTTAATATCTGATACGCCCTCTATATGAGGGCTACATATTAAATGGATTTTTAGAACAGGGAGCCAGAACAGGAGCTTGCTCCTTCTGCTCCACGCATCGACCTGGTATTGCAGTACCTCCAGGAGCGGTGCACCTTCCTTACAGCGGTGCAAAGAAAGAAGAAACGACTGGGTCGTTGGCTAAGTGCTCAAGAGGGCTGGAATTGATCGGGGGATGGTCAGTTCCTGTGATCTGTCTTGTTTTTTTTTCTGCTTGTGTTTTGAAGTGAACCCATGCATGCTTGTGTTGTTTTCTTCTTCTGTTTGTTTATTTATTTATTTAATTCTGTACTCGCTGGCAGGGGAGGGTCTTTTTCGCGCGTTTTCCGTTTTCCCTCCGTTTTTGTTCTTTTTTTTTTTTTTTTTTTTTTTTTTTAACTTTTTTTTTTTTTTAACTCGATATGTTGTTTGGCTTGTCTCTTTGTGTTCTTTTGTGTCCCCTTCTGCTCTTTAGGCAAGGACGACCGTCCCGCTCAGGTGTGACGTCATCAGGACTCGTGCGTTTTAACTGGAGGAGAAGACAAAAAAGTTGAAGGTTGTCTTCCCTCTCAATCTGCCCTTGCTCCCTGCCTTCCTCCAGCTGCCTCGGCCCTTTCTGGACCTCGGAGGGGTTTGGTGGGTTACGGGTATAGCTCGGGTTTCTCTTCATTCACGTATAAATCTTTCGCCTTTTACTAAAGATTTCCGTGGAGGGGAACGTTGACGAGTATTGCTTATTTTTTGAAAGCTTTGCTTTTAGCGAAGCTGCTCATCTCAGTACCAAAGGAAAAAAAAAAAAAAAAAAAGACAGAGAGAGAGAGAGAATGAAAACATGAATGAATCAATAAATAATAATAATAATAATAATAATAATAATAAAAAAATAGACCATGAAGGAATGATGACAAAAGAAAACAGTAAAAAAAAAAAAAAAAAGTTTGTAAGGAATAATGGTAAAAGACAGACCTCTTTGAACAATGGCTAGAGTAGGGTGACGTTAAATGGGTGGGACATCTGTTGGCTTCGCCGCTTAGTAGCTACATAGTAAAAAGAAGGGCCCCGCAACCAGGTGGCGATATTCGGGTTATCGCTTCTCGGCCTTTTGGCTAAGATCAAGTGTAGTATCTGTTCTTTTAAGAACGGTCTACGCTTTGACTAAAAGAGCATGGCCGGGAGAGCGCCGACGTCGGCCCGAGTGGTGCGACTTAAAAACACGGTTCGGCTGGAGCTGCTTCCTGAGGCGGAGGCTGCGGACAGGACCAGGTTCGGGTGGGACTTCGTGGTCCAGAGGATCCTTCGGGACTTCGCGGGGCTGGGCCCATCCAAGATCTTCTGCCTCCAGGACTTCGCGGCGGCGGGTTTCATGGACGTCACCCTGGCGGCCTATTCGGACTGCACTGCCCTGTTCGCCCGGTGCAGCAGAGGGATCGGGGAAGAGGTGCTCCGGGGACTCCGCTGCGTCCCCCTCTTCGCGATGGACGAGGTCCCGGTGACGGTCCACATCTACAACCCGCACGTGGAGGATGGGATCGTCCAGGCCTTCCTGGGGAGATACTGCTCCTCGGTGTCGCCGGCGGAGAGGGTGAAGGGCAGGTTCGGGATCTGGAACGGCAAGAGGAGGTACCTGGTCCGGCTTCGGGTGGACCCGGCCGTCCCCGGGGGACTGCTCCACCCCCCGGGGAGCTTCGCCATCGGCCCGCACCGGGGGTTCCTCCATTACCCCGGGCAGCCCCTCTACTGCCGCCGGTGCGGCGGCCCGGGGCACACGAAGGAGGCCTGCACGGGGCGGAGGTGCAGGTTCTGCCAAGCGGAGGACCACGGGACGGCTGAGTGCGGGGCCCCCAAGACCTGCAGCCTCTGCGGGAGCGAGGGCCACCTCTTCCGTTCCTGCCCTTCCCGCCGCGGCACCTATGCGAGCCTCTTCACGGACGATTTCCAGGCCGTCAACCGGGACCGTGCCCCGTCTGAGGAGGACATCGCTGCACCGGCTGCCGGGGTGCCTGCTGGACGCCCGTCCAAGCCCGCCGTCGAGGTCGACGGAGATCCAGGGCCCTCCACCGCCCACCACGGAGGGGTCCCTCCACCTCGTCCCGCCACGCCGCCGCAGCAGCCACCGCCTCCCCCACCATCCGCGGAAGTTCCAGCCGAGCCGGTCCCGGAGGACCTGCCGGCGGGACAGCAGTGGCAGCAGGAGGTGCCACCTACTCCGGAGGATGCCGTCGCCGAGACTCTGCCGGGCCCCGCCGGCGAGTCCACGGGCCTCGGGCCGGCCCCACCGCTGCCCGATTCCTGGACGCCCATGGACTGGGCGGAGGTGTTGGAGGGGATGGAGCCCGGTACACCCATCGTGCGGCCCGGGTGGGCGGCAATCGCCGTCCCCGACAGCCTGCCAGCGTCGGATCCCCCTGTCCCCGCGCCCACCAGGGAACGGGACCCTCAGCCTGAGGAGGATGGCCAGAAGGCCAAAAGGTCCAAGGTTGAGGAGGCCCGGGAATTCGACCTCCTCGACCCGGCCAGTGTGCTTTTGCCGGGGCCGGGCCAGCGGGCGGACGACGCTCCCCAGGACCCCAGCACGGACTGGTCCCCGCCCCTGCTGGACTGCTCCTCTTCATCTGACCAGGAGGAGGTGGGTCAACGGTCTGAGGAGGGTTGGGAGAGGGTATCTACCAGGCGGTCGAGGTCTGGTGGGGGTAAGGGGAAGGGGAAGACCAAATGACCGCCCAGTCGCATTATCCCCTAGGGGATGGGGCAGGGGTTGGGAGTGATTGGGGACAGTGGGACTTTGTTTTCGGCGTGGAGGGCGGGGTTTGTGGGTGGATGTGGGACTGTGGGGTTTCTTTGGGGCGGGTGGAACTTTTGTGGGTAATGGGTTGGGGGACTGTGTTGGTTTTGGGGGGGTTTATGCGGGCCGGGGTGTTGGTGGGACTATGTTTGTTGTGGGTGGGCCTTTGCGGGAGGGGGGATTTTGTGGGACTGTGTTCGTTGTGGGTGGGCCTTTGCGGGAGGGGGGATTTTGTGGGACTGTGTTCGTTGTGGGTGGGCCTTTGCGGGATTGGGGTTTTTGTGGGACTGTGTTCGTTGTGGGTGGGCCTTTGCGGGAGGGGGGATTTTGTGGGACTGTGTTCGTTGTGGGTGGGCCTTTGCGGGAGGGGGGATTTTGTGGGACTGTGCTCGTTGTGGGTGGGCCTTTGCGGGAGGGGGGATTTTGTGGGACTGTGTTCGTTGTGGGTGGGCCTTTGCGGGAGGGGGGGATTTTGTGGGACTGTGTTTGTTGTGGGTGGGCTTTTGCGGGTGGGGGGTTTTGTGGGACTGTGTTGGTTTGGGGTGGTTTTGTTGTGGGTGGGGGGTTTATGGGGCGTTTTTGTGGGGTTTTGTGGGTGTGTGGGACTTTGTTGGGTTGGGGTGGGTTTTTGCGGGGTTGGGTGGGGTTGGGGGGTGGGGATCCGTTTTCTGGGTACGGCGGGAGGGGGGAGGGAGGGACTCCACCGTTTTAGATATGTGTAGACTGACGGTGGGGTCCCTCAACGTCAGGGGCATCAGGGATGGGGTTAAGCGGGAGGCCGTCTTCCGGAGCTTGCGAGCGTTCCGCTGCGAGGTCCTGTTTGTGCAGGAGTGCCACTTGACCTCGCAGCGGGACGCAAGCTTGTATTCGGCCCAGTGGAAGGCGGGCCCCTCGGTGTGGGGGGTGGGGGAAGGAGTGGCGGACGGAGTGGGCATTTTGTTTGGCTCCGGGGACTTCTCGGTCCTGACCGTTCAGTCCCCGGTGCCAGGACGCATCATTTGCGTAGACGGGGAATGGAGGGGGATTGCCCTCAGGGCAATAGGAGTGTATGCTCCTGCCAGCCCGGCCGGTCGGCGAGGGTTCTTTACCCACCTGGAGCCCCTGTTGTTCACGAACAAGGTCCTCGTCGTAGGCGGGGACTTTAACGTGGACCTCGACACAGGGGCCGGGGGGTTGGAACTAGCAAGAATAGTGCAGACTGCCGGGCTGGTCGATTCGTACAGGGTCGTCGAGCCCCAGGGGGGAGGACACACCTGGTGTAATTCCAGGGGTGACGCCTCCCGCCTGGACTACATCTTTGTCCGGAACGGAGCTGACATCTTAGCGTGTTGGTCCAGACCGTTCTGGGGCTCCGACCACTGTTACGTGGGAGTTGCCCTGCGCATGCAGGGGGGGGGGCGTGGGAAGGGGGTATGGAGGATGAATGTCGCCCTCCTACGGGATCCGGCCTTTTGCGCCGTTTTCCGGACCCTCTACCCCACATGGAAGAGGATGAAGGTCCTCTATGCCACGGCGGGGGAGTGGTGGGAAGACCTGAAGGAAAAGGTCGCCACCCTCTGCCGGTGGTGGGCGAACGCGGCCGCTCGGAGGAGAGAGCGGGCGATCCGGAGGTGGTCGTGCGACCTGCGAGCCGCCTGGCGGGACCGGAATCAAGTCCGGATCCGGGAAGCCAGTGAGGCCTTGAGGTTTTACCACGAGGCCCAGGCACGCGGGTACTGCAGACAGGCTCAGCACCAACGGATCAGGGAGGATGAGCGCCCTACGCGCTTCTTCTTTGACTCTGTCAAGAAGAGGCAGGCTAGGGTGCACATCCCGGGGCTCAAGTCGGAAGACGGGACGCTCCATGAGGACACCGACGGAATGTTGGTGGCGGCTGCGGCTTATTTCGCCAGAATGTTCCAGGCCCGGGACGTACCGGGAGACGGGGCTCTTGCCTTCCTGGACGCCGTGGAGGGACGGCTGTCGGAAGAGGAAAGGGCCCTCCTGGAGGGAAACGTCACCCCCGCAGAGGTGGAGAGCGCAATGCTCTCCCTGAAAGGCGGCGTGGCCCCCGGAGGTGACGGGCTGCCTGTAGAGTTCTACAGGAGCTTTTGGCCCCTGATAGGTCCGGAACTGCTGGACATGTACGCAGAGGCCGGAGGTTTGGGACTTTTCCCACCCTCTGTTCGGAAGGGGCATGTCACCCTTCTGTACAAGAAGGGAGACAGGACCGACTTGGCAAACTGGAGGCCTATAACATTGCTGACAGTTGATTATAAGATCTTTGCCAAGGTGCTGGTCCGACGCCTCAAGGGAGTCATGGCCTCCCTGGTCCGTCCGGATCAAACCTGCGGGGTGCCCGGACGCACAGGCAGTATGAACTTGGCGCTCGTTCGGGACGCCATTGCCTGGGCGGAGCAGCGCCGGGTGCCCCTGGCGGTGCTGAGTCTGGACCAGGAGAAGGCCTTCGACCGGGTTAACCACGCCTTCCTCTTCGCAGTTCTGCGGAAGATGGGCGTGGGCCCAGGCTTCCTAGCCCTAGTACGACTTCTGTACACAGAAGTCACCAGCAAGGTGGGAGTAAACGGCCACTTCTCGGCCGAGGTCGAGCAGAAGGGAGGGGTACGACAGGGGTGCCCGCTTTCTCCCCTGCTCTACGTCCTGTACATCGAGACGCTGGTCGAGCGGCTGCGACGAGAGCCTGCTTTCGGCGGCCTGCACATCCCAGGAGGAAGGGGTCTCAGCGCGAAGGTGGCGATTTACGCCGACGACGCCACCCTCTTCCTGGGAAAGGACCGGGACTTTGATGTCACAGGACGGATTCTGGAGGAGTTCTCGGTTGTGACCGGAGCCCGCATCAACAGGGCCAAATCGGCCGTGTTGTATGTCGGGGGATGGGCCGGGAGGGCCGACGTCCCCGGCGGGTACTCGCTCTGCGAGGGTGGCCTCAGGATACTGGGGGTCACCTTCTGGAGGGAGGACTCGGCCCAGAAGAACTGGGACGCGGCGTTAGCGAAGCTGCAGGTCAGGGCGGCACGCTGGAGCGAGAGGGATCTCTCGTTGTCCGGCAGGGTCCTGGTCGTGAACTCGGACTTGCTGGCTGGCCTGAACCACCTGGCCTACGTCTTCCCAATCCCTTTCGTGACGGGAAGACGGGTAGAAAGGTGCGTTTTCACCTTTGTGTGGGGCGGGAGGTACGAGCAGGTCGCTAGGACGACCATGTACCTCCCGGTCGCCAGGGGAGGTAGAGGGGTGTTCTGCGCGCCGGTGAAGGCCGCGACTTTGTTCGTGGCCTTCCTGGCGAGGCTGGTCGAGGGCCACGGAGGACACCCCGCCACCCTGTTCGCGAGGTTCTGGCTGGGGTTCGCCCTGAGAAGGGCGATCCCCTGGAACGGGATGGCGCCGTGGTCCGTCGACCGACCCTGGCATTACGCCAGGGCGGCCGACTTTGTGAAGGACCACCCGTGGTGCACGGAGGACGGCGCCGTGCTCGACCACCGGCGCCTTTACGCGCGGTGGCGGGACGGAGCCGGGGAGGGCGCGAGGATACGCCCGCCGAGGGCGCCCAACTTACGTTGGGCGGCCCTACAACCCGGCTGGTTGGACGGGGCCAGCAAGGACCTGCACTGGTTGGCCGCCCTCGACCGCCTCGCGGTCAGGGAGCGCCTGCACAGGCACGGGATCAGCCACACCCCCGCGTGCCCGATGGGCTGCGGCGGGGAGGAGACCGTAGACCACGCCATGTGGTCTTGCCCCGTCGCGGTTCGCTTCTGGGCGGCGGTCTCGGGATGGTGGAGGTCAACCGGTGCCGGGTCGGTCCCGACCAGGGAAATGATTCTGTACGGGCATGGATTGAGCGCCGTGCCCCGCAGAGAGGCCAGGCCTCTGTGGACGGCCGTCTCCGTGGCCAAGTGCGTGCTCTGGGGCACGCGCTGCGAGTGCCTCAGGGTAGCGGAGCCACGGCCGGACACGAGGCACCTCTTCCTCGCCTTTAAGGCGAGGTACGCCACGGTCTCTCAGTCGGGGCGCGAGCCCGGAGAAGGAATCATCAGGGTGGGCGTGGGGGGCAGGGGAGAGAGGTCCGGCTTCGCGGGCCCGACGGTGATGGGGAGGCCCTGGTGGCCCCGCGGATGATCATTCGCGGGCAGGTCCTCTCGCTCTCTCTCCGGGGGAGGGTGGGGGTCTACGTCCGCTCCGTCCGTCCGCTGACAGGGTGGGGGGTGGGGTAGACTGAATTTGGGCTGTTTGGGCAGGTTGGGGATAGGGTGGGTTGTGGTTTGGGGTGGGTTGGTTTTCTTTGGGGTTTTTGGGGAAATGGATGTTGGGGTGTTGGTGGTGGGATGCAAGTGTGTAAATGGTTGTATGGCCTGTGGAAATGGAAAATAAACGCGCTGGCTGATAAAAAGAAAAAATCTGTTCTTATCAGTTTAATATCTGATACGCCCTCTATATGAGGGCTACATATTAAATGGATTTTTAGAACAGGGAGCCAGAACAGGAGCTTGCTCCTTCTGCTCCACGCATCGACCTGGTATTGCAGTACCTCCAGGAGCGGTGCACCTTCCTTACAGCGGTGCAAAGAAAGAAGAAACGACTGGGTCGTTGGCTAAGTGCTCAAGAGGGCTGGAATTGATCGGGGGATGGTCAGTTCCTGTGATCTGTCTTGTTTTTTTTTCTGCTTGTGTTTTGAAGTGAACCCATGCATGCTTGTGTTGTTTTCTTCTTCTGTTTGTTTATTTATTTATTTAATTCTGTACTCGCTGGCAGGGGAGGGTCTTTTTCGCGCGTTTTCCGTTTTCCCTCCGTTTTTGTTCTTTTTTTTTTTTTTTTTTTTTTTTTTTTTTAACTTTTTTTTTTTTTTAACTCGATATGTTGTTTGGCTTGTCTCTTTGTGTTCTTTTGTGTCCCCTTCTGCTCTTTAGGCAAGGACGACCGTCCCGCTCAGGTGTGACGTCATCAGGACTCGTGCGTTTTAACTGGAGGAGAAGACAAAAAAGTTGAAGGTTGTCTTCCCTCTCAATCTGCCCTTGCTCCCTGCCTTCCTCCAGCTGCCTCGGCCCTTTCTGGACCTCGGAGGGGTTTGGTGGGTTACGGGTATAGCTCGGGTTTCTCTTCATTCACGTATAAATCTTTCGCCTTTTACTAAAGATTTCCGTGGAGGGGAACGTTGACGAGTATTGCTTATTTTTTGAAAGCTTTGCTTTTAGCGAAGCTGCTCATCTCAGTACCAAAGGAAAAAAAAAAAAAAAAAAAGACAGAGAGAGAGAGAGAATGAAAACATGAATGAATCAATAAATAATAATAATAATAATAATAATAATAATAAAAAAATAGACTATGAAGGAATGATGACAAAAGAAAACAGTAAAAAAAAAAAAAAAAAGTTTGTAAGGAATAATGGTAAAAGACAGACCTCTTTGAACAATGGCTAGAGTAGGGTGACGTTAAATGGGTGGGACATCTGTTGGCTTCGCCGCTTAGTAGCTACATAGTAAAAAGAAGGGCCCCGCAACCAGGTGGCGATATTCGGGTTATCGCTTCTCGGCCTTTTGGCTAAGATCAAGTGTAGTTATCCGTCCTGCTCTCCGGCGACGGGGTTTGGATGGTGTTTGTCTTTGCGGTCAATCCCCGGTGGGGAGCTGCTTGGACTGCTCGCTTGGTTGCTGATTGGTTTGGGTTGCGATCCACGGCCTTGGAGCGGCGGTTCGGGCACTGTTTGTGTCTGTTTCTGTCGTGCTCTTGGCTGTGTGGACAGTATGCTTGATTGAGGCCTGGGCCGGGAAGGCGACTGGGGCTGGCTGACAGAAAGTATCTGTTCTTATCAGTTTAATATCTGATACGCCCTCTATATGAGGGCTACATATTAAATGGATTTTTAGAACAGGGAGCCAGAACAGGAGCTTGCTCCTTCTGCTCCACGCATCGACCTGGTATTGCAGTACCTCCAGGAGCGGTGCACCTTCCTTACAGCGGTGCAAAGAAAGAAGAAACGACTGGGTCGTTGGCTAAGTGCTCAAGAGGGCTGGAATTGATCGGGGGATGGTCAGTTCCTGTGATCTGTCTTGTTTTTTTTTCTGCTTGTGTTTTGAAGTGAACCCATGCATGCTTGTGTTGTTTTCTTCTTCTGTTTGTTTATTTATTTATTTAATTCTGTACTCGCTGGCAGGGGAGGGTCTTTTTCGCGCGTTTTCCGTTTTCCCTCCGTTTTTGTTCTTTTTTTTTTTTTTTTTTTTTTTTTTTTTTTAACTTTTTTTTTTTTTTAACTCGATATGTTGTTTGGCTTGTCTCTTTGTGTTCTTTTGTGTCCCCTTCTGCTCTTTAGGCAAGGACGACCGTCCCGCTCAGGTGTGACGTCATCAGGACTCGTGCGTTTTAACTGGAGGAGAAGACAAAAAAGTTGAAGGTTGTCTTCCCTCTCAATCTGCCCTTGCTCCCTGCCTTCCTCCAGCTGCCTCGGCCCTTTCTGGACCTCGGAGGGGTTTGGTGGGTTACGGGTATAGCTCGGGTTTCTCTTCATTCACGTATAAATCTTTCGCCTTTTACTAAAGATTTCCGTGGAGGGGAACGTTGACGAGTATTGCTTATTTTTTGAAAGCTTTGCTTTTAGCGAAGCTGCTCATCTCAGTACCAAAGGAAAAAAAAAAAAAAAAAAAGACAGAGAGAGAGAGAGAATGAAAACATGAATGAATCAATAAATAATAATAATAATAATAATAATAATAATAATAATAATAAAAAAATAGACTATGAAGGAATGATGACAAAAGAAAACAGTAAAAAAAAAAAAAAAAAGTTTGTAAGGAATAATGGTAAAAGACAGACCTCTTTGAACAATGGCTAGAGTAGGGTGACGTTAAATGGGTGGGACATCTGTTGGCTTCGCCGCTTAGTAGCTACATAGTAAAAAGAAGGGCCCCGCAACCAGGTGGCGATATTCGGGTTATCGCTTCTCGGCCTTTTGGCTAAGACAGCGGTCGACTCTCTGGTGGTGCGAGATCTTGGTCTTTGTGACCCTGGTCCTTGCCGCCTGAGAGAAGATTGTACTTGTCCCTGTTCGGTGAGAAAGAGCCTTAGGCAGTAGGCTCGGGATCCTGCTTCGTCTGGGGCTCATTGGGGTTTTCGTCTGACGGCTTTCGTTCCATCTTGGCTGAAGGGGGAAAACCCCAACACCGTAAGGTAAGTACAATCCCTTTTACTTGTTTTAGAATTTTACTTATTTATTGTATTTATTGTTTTAGTTTTTTACTGGAGCTAAGGCCACCAGGTGCCTCTCAGCATGTCGGCTGCTCGTGCCGGCATGCGGAGGCACCACAGCGTGCGCCTATTATTCAGAGAGGTGGAGGGTAAGCTCTTGGGGATGTCCCGTCTGGACTTCTCCAGGAAGCTAATTCAAGGTGCCCTCGCCTTCACACCTGCTGACTTGAACTGTTTAATGACTCTGCCTGGAAACAAAGGTTTTGACATTAGCTTCCGCTCTGCTTCCCTGTTAAAAGATTTCTGGACTCGTTTTGAAAATGTTAAGGACCAGTTCTCCATGTTCAAGGTGGAAAAACTTTCTGATAATTCACATAAAGTGGTGATTGTCAGAATGTTTAATGAAACTGTGACTGGAGAAGACATTGTTACATGGCTGGCTAGATTCTGTACCGTTAAAAGCCCACCTATCAAGGTTCTGGATGAGGACGGCATTTGGAACTGCTCGTGGCGAGTTCCCATTAAACAATGGGAAGACCCGAGCAGTTACCTAGGCCTGAGACAGATACCGTCCATGATAGTGTTGGGGGAAAATCGCGGTTACATCTTTTACCAAGGCATGCCCAAACTATGCCGCAAGTGCGGAAAGTTTGGGCACCTTGCAGAGGCATGTGCAGAAATTGTTTGTGGGAAGTGTAGAGAAATTGGGCACACTTATGAGGAGTGTCCCAATGGCAGAAGGTGCAATCTTTGTGGTGAAAATTCCCATCTCTACAGAGATTGCCCCAAATCTTTTGCCAACAAGCTAAAGGCTAATAAAATGGCTGCCAGGCAGCATGGCCAAGAGGAGCAGGAGAGAGAGAAGGAAGTGGAGGAGGAAGGGGCGGTCCCTGAGGTTTTGGCGGGAGATTCAAATCTCCAGCCGGCCTCAGGGAATGGCCATGTTGCAGAGGGCGGGGCTAACAACCAGGCAGAGTCACAGCAGGAACTGGAGGCCACACCCCTCCAGCCAGAACAAGGTGACAAAATGGTGGTGGAGCAGGAGGAGGAGGAAACCAACTCCTCCATGGTAACGGTGGAGGAAGGTGTAGTGGCCTCCAGCGGGGGTGAGTCAACCGGCTCCCTCCCAAACGCCCAGGTGGGGAAAAGAGCTGCAGAGTCTCCTCTGTCTATATTGACGGAGAAGAAACAGAGGGCCGCACGGGGTTCAGGTAGTTCTTCCTCAGAAGACCTGAACCGGCTGTGGCCCGCTGGTTCTCCAAATGAAGTTTCTTTTCTCCAGTTTAAGCTAACATCATCGACGCCCAAGGCCCCCACAGCATGTGACTGTGGGGAACCAGAGGCAAGAGGCACCAGCTCACCTCCTCTCTCCAGATTAATGGAGATAAAGGAAGAGCAGGTGTCACAGTTACTTTAAGTAACTTTTAAAATGCCTTTTAACCTGTTTTATTTCAGTAGTCTCTTTTAAATGAAGTACCTGTTTTAAAACCATAAATGCTCATGGCTCTTACCATCTCAACTATCAATGTTAGAAGTGTGAGAGCCGCCACTAGAGCAGAGAGCGTCTTGTCCTTTTTAAAAGATATAAAGTCAGATGTGTTTTTATTACAAGAGTGTGCTTTGCCGTTTATGAAATCATACAGAGATTGGGAGCAGCGATGGGCTGCGGGTCCCTCTCTCTGGAGCGGATCACACTACAACAGAGCAGACGGCGTTGCCATTTTAATTAAAAACCCCCATATCTTGGTGAAGGGCAGCACAGTGGTGAGAGACGGACGGGCTCTTTTAGCAAACCTGACTTTTTTAGGGACGGACTTCAACATTTTAAATATTTATGGTTTTAATGATAAAAATGACAGGTACGACCTTTTAGAGGACCTGCAGCCCCACATGCTAGGGAGGGTACCTTTAGTAGTGGGAGGGGATTTTAACTGTGTTTTAACTAGGAAAGATAGGAAAGGGAAGGGGGATGATTTTAAACTAGATAAGACATCGTTTTTATTACAAGGGTTAGTTAAGGATTTTAAATTAGTCGACTGTTTTAAAACAATGCATCCAGGGGAGGAGGGCTTCACCTGGTTTAGTGGTGATTGCGCCCGCGCCTCCCGCATCGACTACATTTTTACGAGAGACTGCCCGCCAAGCGATGCTACATTATCCCCCATGTTCTTTTCTGACCACCTTATGCTCTCCTGCACCCTGTCCTTCCCCACCGGTGTGACTGTAGGGGGAGGGCTGTGGAGACTGAACTGCTCCCTGTTACAAGATAAAGAGATAGTTAGGAGTTACAGGGAGCAGTACAGTCTCTGGCAGACCCTCCAAGACTGCTACGATTCACGGGCACAGTGGTGGGAGATGGTTAAACAAAGGACCAAGACTTTTTTTAAGAAAATAGGAAAAGAGAGGAAAAACAAAGACAGACGGTGCATGTTGGGGCTGCAAAAGAGACTACAACGGTATTTTAACCTTTTATCAAATGGCATAGATTTTAGTGAGGAAGTTACAGAGGTGAAAAGGGAAATGTCGGTTTTAAATGAAATTAAAAGTAAAGCAACTATTTTAAGAAGTCGGGAGCAGGAAGTGGAAGAAGGGGAGAAGTGCACAAGGTATTTTTTTAAGAAGATTTTATCAAGGGGGGGAGGGATTGTAAATATAACAAAAGATGGGAGGGAGGAAAAAACAACGGGAGGGATTTTAAAGGCAACAGAAGAATTTTATGAAGAACTATTTAGAGAAAAAAGTGTACAACCCAAAACAATGAACGAAGTTTTAAGTTTTTTAGATAAAAACATAAGCGGTCAGGATGTTTTAACAAAAGTTTTTACAGGTGAAGAAGCTTTTAAATGTCTTAAAGGTTTTAAAAAAGGTAAGTGCCCGGGAGAGGATGGACTCCCCGTGGAATTTTATTTGACCTTTTGGGACATTTTATCAACTGACATCTTGACGGTTTTTAAAGAATTTGAGAACTTCGACCGACTTCCAGACAGTTTTAGAGTAGGTATAGTTAGTTTACTTTATAAGAAGGGCGACAAGACCGACTTAAGAAACTGGCGACCGATAACCCTTTTAAACTATGATTGTAAACTTTTTAGTAAGATTTTATCCAGACGTATGTCTTTGGTTTTAGAGGACGTGATCCACCCGGATCAAGCCTGCGCCGTGCCCGGAAGGAAGATCACAGACAGCCTAGTGTTGGTTAGAGACGCCATCTGTTTTGCGAGAGACAGAAACATCCGACTGATAGTTCTAAATTTAGATTTTGAGAAAGCCTTTGATCGGGTCTCGCACCAGTACCTGTTCCAGGTACTGCAAAAAATGGGGTTCCCAGGGAGGTTTATTAAGTGGGTGGAGCTGCTTTATAAAGACATCAGCAGCAAAATTCGTGTAAACGGGCACCTCACAAAAGCGATCAGTGTACGCTCTGGCGTCCGCCAAGGGTGTTCGTTATCTCCGCTTCTGTACGTGGCATGTATAGAGCCGTTGGCGCAGATCTTGAGAAAGGATAAATGGATCAAAGGACTAGACTTGCCAGGTGGACTGACGGCGACCTGCACACTTTTTATGGACGACGTCACGCTTTTATGTTCTGACTTTTTATCGGTCCAAAGAGCATTGGACGTGACTGACTGGTTTGGAAGGGCCTCGGGCGCTAAGCTCAATAGGAGCAAGTCCGAGGCCCAGCTCTTTGGGCCTAGAGGGAACATACCAACTGACCTGGACGTTGTTTTTAAAGTAACTGATATTAAAATTTTAGGACTCAAATTCGACAAAGAGGGTGGTGGACGGGGCAACTGGACTGACGCTTTAGGTAGAGTTAGACAGCATTTGGGATTTTGGGGACTAAGACAGTTGACAATAGAGGGCAAGATTTTAATTATTAAAGCTGTGATTTTACCCTTGCTGTTACTATTGTGTTCTGTTTTTAGTCCCCCGAGACAATTTCTTTTAGGTCTGGACCGGGCGATCTTTTATTTTCTGTGGGGGTCCAAGTGGGAGAGACTGAGGAGGGCCGAGGTGAAGAAAAGACCGGAAAACGGAGGGAAGGGACTCCCAGACCCCCACCTGTTTTTAGGGAGCAAGTTCGCTGCTTTGCACGTAAAGTATGCGACAGACCCCTCCAGACAAAACAAGACAGCAGTGATGGCGAGGTTCTGGATGGGGTCGTACTTGCAACGCCTCAAGATTTTAAGCCCAGATCTTAGAACACCTGTGTCTTTTAATCTGCCAAAAGAATATGATTTTATCAGGAAGTTTTTAAACAAGTATGTTTTAGAAAAAGAAGAGGTCACCGTTTTAACTAATGCCAAGTGTCTTGTCTCTCTTGTGCAGGACCGGGAGGAGGTGAGCCCAGTTCCCGGCCTCACACTCGGTGAGGCCAGACAAGTTTGGAGGAACGCCGCCCACCCCGCTCTTCAGAACAAGCATAAGGACCTGTCGTGGATGGCTGCCCATGAGATCCTCCCGGTCAGGGCCGTGATGCATTCCCGGGGCATGGCAACGAACCCCATCTGCCCGCGGCCCGGGTGTGGCGAGCCCGAGACCGTGCGGCATGTGCTCTGGGAGTGCAGCGTGGCGAGGGACCTGTGGGCCTTAACCGGCCCCCTGCAATGCCCGTGCCTGCCAGCAGGGGAGGTCCTGCCGACGGTTTACCGGGTAGCGGTAAACGGGGTGGGCCAGGGCCTCGACAAGATACCAGCAGCCGACTTTGCAGCGCTCTGGTCCACCCTGAACCACGTCAAGGCCGCCATTTGGACCTCCCGCAACCTGCTGGTGGGGAAGCGCGTGACGGTGCCCCTGCACGCACTGTCGGCGCTGGTTACATCTTCGCTGCAGGGGACACCGCACGGCGACATTCGGAGGAGGGGGCCGGGGTCTCACGCAGGGGGGTCCAGACCACCACGGCTCCTGGCTCCCGTAAATGCACCCCGGTAATACGGACACAGTAAAAGGAGCAGCGGGCACAGGGGGGGATCTCCTCTGAGCCCAGAAACGACAGCGGCGTTCTTCTGAGGAGCGGGGTGGTGCCTGCTTGATAGGGGCTCACCCCGGTTCTGCACAAAGGACAATTTTACTCGTTTTTACGGACTATTACAATTCCTTTTATACCTTTTCAGCATGAACCTTTTAACCACACGGACATGGACCCTTTTATTCCCAAAACACGTACACACACACACACACACACGCAAAAAAAAAAAAAAAAAAAAAAAAAGGACAATGTCAAAAACACACAAAAAAAGTTGTCAGTGTTGTGAGAAGAGATGTTTTATCATGTATTTTATTTTACTCGATTTCATTTGTTTTGTATTATTATGAATTTTAATGGAGTTTAATAAAAAATACATGGGGAGGGGAAAATGTGGTTTTAATGAACTATGTGAAAAGGATTTTTAAAAAAAGGAAATGAAAAAAAGGCTTGTTTTAATTTCATGAATGTATTGTTTTAAATGTATGTAAATTGTAAAAATGTTCACTTGGTTTTTAAAAAAAAAAAAAATGTAAAGGTGACAATAAAACTTTTTTCGAAAGAAAAAAATCTGTTCTTATCAGTTTAATATCTGATACGCCCTCTATATGAGGGCTACATATTAAATGGATTTTTAGAACAGGGAGCCAGAACAGGAGCTTGCTCCTTCTGCTCCACGCATCGACCTGGTATTGCAGTACCTCCAGGAGCGGTGCACCTTCCTTACAGCGGTGCAAAGAAAGAAGAAACGACTGGGTCGTTGGCTAAGTGCTCAAGAGGGCTGGAATTGATCGGGGGATGGTCAGTTCCTGTGATCTGTCTTGTTTTTTTTTCTGCTTGTGTTTTGAAGTGAACCCATGCATGCTTGTGTTGTTTTCTTCTTCTGTTTGTTTATTTATTTATTTAATTCTGTACTCGCTGGCAGGGGAGGGTCTTTTTCGCGCGTTTTCCGTTTTCCCTCCGTTTTTGTTCTTTTTTTTTTTTTTTTTTTTTTTTTTTTTTAACTTTTTTTTTTTTTTAACTCGATATGTTGTTTGGCTTGTCTCTTTGTGTTCTTTTGTGTCCCCTTCTGCTCTTTAGGCAAGGACGACCGTCCCGCTCAGGTGTGACGTCATCAGGACTCGTGCGTTTTAACTGGAGGAGAAGACAAAAAAGTTGAAGGTTGTCTTCCCTCTCAATCTGCCCTTGCTCCCTGCCTTCCTCCAGCTGCCTCGGCCCTTTCTGGACCTCGGAGGGGTTTGGTGGGTTATGGGTATAGCTCGGGTTTCTCTTCATTCACGTATAAATCTTTCGCCTTTTACTAAAGATTTCCGTGGAGGGGAACGTTGACGAGTATTGCTTATTTTTTGAAAGCTTTGCTTTTAGCGAAGCTGCTCATCTCAGTACCAAAGGAAAAAAAAAAAAAAAAAAAGACAGAGAGAGAGAGAGAATGAAAACATGAATGAATCAATAAATAATAATAATAATAATAATAATAATAAAAAAATAGACTATGAAGGAATGATGACAAAAGAAAACAGTAAAAAAAAAAAAAAAAAGTTTGTAAGGAATAATGGTAAAAGACAGACCTCTTTGAACAATGGCTAGAGTAGGGTGACGTTAAATGGGTGGGACATCTGTTGGCTTCGCCGCTTAGTAGCTACATAGTAAAAAGAAGGGCCCCGCAACCAGGTGGCGATATTCGGGTTATCGCTTCTCGGCCTTTTGGCTAAGATCAAGTGTAGTATCTGTTCTTATCAGTTTAATATCTGATACGCCCTCTATATGAGGGCTACATATTAAATGGATTTTTAGAACAGGGAGCCAGAACAGGAGCTTGCTCCTTCTGCTCCACGCATCGACCTGGTATTGCAGTACCTCCAGGAGCGGTGCACCTTCCTTACAGCGGTGCAAAGAAAGAAGAAACGACTGGGTCGTTGGCTAAGTGCTCAAGAGGGCTGGAATTGATCGGGGGATGGTCAGTTCCTGTGATCTGTCTTGTTTTTTTTTCTGCTTGTGTTTTGAAGTGAACCCATGCATGCTTGTGTTGTTTTCTTCTTCTGTTTGTTTATTTATTTATTTAATTCTGTACTCGCTGGCAGGGGAGGGTCTTTTTCGCGCGTTTTCCGTTTTCCCTCCGTTTTTGTTCTTTTTTTTTTTTTTTTTTTTTTTTTTTTTTTAACTTTTTTTTTTTTTTAACTCGATATGTTGTTTGGCTTGTCTCTTTGTGTTCTTTTGTGTCCCCTTCTGCTCTTTAGGCAAGGACGACCGTCCCGCTCAGGTGTGACGTCATCAGGACTCGTGCGTTTTAACTGGAGGAGAAGACAAAAAAGTTGAAGGTTGTCTTCCCTCTCAATCTGCCCTTGCTCCCTGCCTTCCTCCAGCTGCCTCGGCCCTTTCTGGACCTCGGAGGGGTTTGGTGGGTTATGGGTATAGCTCGGGTTTCTCTTCATTCACGTATAAATCTTTCGCCTTTTACTAAAGATTTCCGTGGAGGGGAACGTTGACGAGTATTGCTTATTTTTTGAAAGCTTTGCTTTTAGCGAAGCTGCTCATCTCAGTACCAAAGGAAAAAAAAAAAAAAAAAAAGACAGAGAGAGAGAGAGAATGAAAACATGAATGAATCAATAAATAATAATAATAATAATAATAATAATAAAAAAATAGACTATGAAGGAATGATGACAAAAGAAAACAGTAAAAAAAAAAAAAAAAAGTTTGTAAGGAATAATGGTAAAAGACAGACCTCTTTGAACAATGGCTAGAGTAGGGTGACGTTAAATGGGTGGGACATCTGTTGGCTTCGCCGCTTAGTAGCTACATAGTAAAAAGAAGGGCCCCGCAACCAGGTGGCGATATTCGGGTTATCGCTTCTCGGCCTTTTGGCTAAGATCAAGTGTAGTATCTGTTCTTATCGCTTCTCGGCCTTTTGGCTAAGACAGCGGTCGACTCTCTGGCGGTGCGAGATCTTGGTCTTTGTGACCCTGGTCCTTGCCTCCCGAGAGAAGATTGTACTTGTCCCGGTTCGGTGAAAAAGAGTCTTAGGCAGTAGGCTCTGATCCTGCTTCGTCTGGGGCTCATTGGGGTTTTCGTCTGACGGCTTCCATTCCATCTTGGCTGAAGGGGGAGAACCCCAACACCCACGGTAAGTACAATCCTTTTTAATTTATTTGTTTTAGAATTTTAGATACTTATTGTATTTATTGTTTTAGTGGTTTTATTGAGGCTCGGTTTTTACCGAGGCCACCCGGTGCCTCTCAGCATGTCGGCTGCTCGTGCCGGCATGCGGAGGCACCACAGCGTGCGCCTAGTATTTAAAGAAGTGGAGGGTAAGCTTCTGGGGATGTCCCGTCTGGACTTCTCCAGGAAGCTATTACAAGGTGCCCTCGCTTTTACACCTGCCGATTTGAACTGCTTATTGACTCTGCCCGGAAATAAAGGTTTTGATGTTAGCTTCCGCTCTGCTTCCCTGCTGAAAGATTTTTGGACTCGTTATGAAAATATTAAGGACCAGTTCTCCATGTTTAAGGTGGAAAAACTTTCTGATAATTCACATAAAGTGGTGATTGTCAGAATGTTTAATGAAACCGTAACAGGAGAAGACATTGTTACATGGCTGGCTAGATTCTGTACCGTTAAAAGCCCACCTATCAAGGTTCTGGACGAGGACGGCATTTGGAACTGCTCGTGGCGAGTTCCCATTAAACAATGGGAAGACCCGAGCAGTTACTTAGGCCTGAGACAGATACCGTCCATGATAGTGCTGGGTGAAAACCGCGGTTACATCTTTTACCAAGGTATGCCCAAACTATGCCGCAAGTGCGGAAAGTTTGGGCACCTTGCAGAGGCATGTGCAGAAATTGTGTGTGGGAAGTGTAGAGAAATTGGGCACACTTATGAGGAGTGTCCCAATGGCAGAAGGTGCAATCTTTGTGGTGAGAATTCTCATCTCTACAGAGATTGCCCAAAATCATTTGCCAACAAATTAAAGGCCACCAAAATGGCCGCCAGGCAGCATGGCCAAGAGGAGCAGGAGAAGGAGAAGGAAATGGAGGAGGAAGGGGCGGTCCCTGAGGTTTCGGCGGGAGATTCAAATCTCCAGCCGGCCTCAGGGAATGGCTATGCTGCAGAGGGCGGGGCTAGCATCCGGGCGGAGTCACAGCAGGAGCTGGAGGCCACACCCCTCCAGCCTGAACAAGGAAACAAGATGGTGGTGGAGCAGGAGGAGGAGGAAACCAACTCCTCCATGGTGACGGTGGAGGAAGGTGTAGGGGCCTCCAGCGGGGGTGAGTCAACCGGCTCACTCCCAAACGCTCAGGTGGGGAAAAGACCTGCGGAGTCTCCTCTGTCTGTATTGATAGAGAAAAAACAGAGGGCCGCACAAGGTTCAGCCAGTTCTTCCTCGGAAGACCTGAACCGGCTGTGGCCCGCTGGTTCTCCAAATGAAGTTTCTTTCCTCCAATTCAAGCTTACATCATCAACGCCTAAGGCCCCCACAGCATGTGACTGTGGGGAACCAGCGGCAGGAGGCACCAGCTCACCTCCTCTCTCCAAAATAATGGAGATTAAGGAAGAGCAGGTGTCACAGTTACTTTAGTAACTTTTAAATGCCTTTTTAAACTGTTTTTATTTCAGTAGTCTCTTTTAAATGACTTTTTAAATGAAGTACCTGTTTTAAAACCATAAATGCTCATGGCTCTTACCATTTCAACCATTAATGTTAGAAGTGTGAGAGCCTCCACTAGAGCAGAGAGCGTCTTGTCCTTTTTAAAAGATATAAAGTCAGATGTGTTTTTACTACAAGAGTGTGCTTTGCCGTTTATGAAATCCTACAGAGATTGGGAGCAGCGATGGGCTGCGGGTCCCTCTCTCTGGAGCGGCTCACACTACAACAGAGCCGACGGTGTTGCCATTTTAATTAAAAACCCCCATATTCTGGTGAAGGGCAGCACAGTGGTGCGAGACGGACGGGCTCTTTTAGCAAACCTGACTTTTTTAGGGACGGACTTTAACATTTTAAATATTTATGGTTTTAATGATAAAAATGACAGGTACGACCTTTTAGAAGACCTGCAGCCCCACATGTTAGGGAGGGCTCCTTTAGTGGTGGGAGGGGATTTTAACTGTGTTTTAAATAGGAAAGATAGGAAAGGGAAGGGGGATGATTTTAAATTAGATAAGACATCACTTTTATTACAGGGGATAGTCAAGGATTTTAAATTAGTCGACTGTTTTAAAACAACGCATCCAGGGGAGGAGGGCTTCACCTGGTTCAGTGGTGATTGCGCCCGTGCCTCCCGTATCGACTACATTTTTACGAGAGACTGCCCACCAAGCGATGCTACATTATCCCCCATGTTCTTTTCTGACCACCTCATGCTCTCCTGCACCCTGTCTCTCCCCACCGGTGTGACTGTAGGGGGAGGGCTGTGGAGACTGAACTGCTCCCTGTTACAAGATAAAGAGATAGTTAGGAGTTACAGGGAGCAGTACAGTCTCTGGCAGACCCTCCAAGACTGTTACGATTCACGCGCACAGTGGTGGGAGATGGTGAAACAAAGGACCCAGACTTTTTTTAAGAAAATAGGGAAGGAGAAAAGGAATAGGGAAAGACGGTGCATGTTGGGGCTGCAAAAGAGACTACAGCGTTATTTTAACCTTTTAACCAACGGCATAGATTTTAGTGAAGAAATAAAAGAAATAAAAAGGGAAATGTCGGTTTTAAACAAAATAAAAAGTAAAGCAACTATTTTAAGAAGCAGGGAACAGGAAGTTGAGGAAGGGGAAAAATGTACTCGATATTTTTTTAAGAAGATTTTATCAAGGGGGGGAGGGATTGTAAATATAACAAAAGATGAGAGGGAAGAAAAAACAACGGGAGGGATTTTAAGATTGACAGAAGAATTTTATGAAGAGTTATATAAAGAAAAGAGAGTACACCCTGAGACAATGAAGGAGGTTTTAGATTTTTTAGACAAAACTATTAGCAGTCAGGATGTTTTAACAAGTGATTTTACAGGTGAAGAAGCTTTTAAATGTCTTAAAGGTTTTAAAAAAGGTAAGTGCCCGGGAGAGGATGGACTCCCCGTGGAATTTTATTTGACCTTTTGGGACATTTTAGTAACTGACGTTTTGACTGTTTTTAACGAATTTGAAAACCTTGACCGACTTCCAGACAGTTTTAGAACAGGTATAGTTAGCTTACTTTATAAGAAGGGCGACAAGACCGACTTAAGAAACTGGCGACCGATTACCCTTTTAAACTTTGATTGTAAACTCTTTAGTAAGATTTTATCCAGACGTATGTCTTTGGTTTTAGAGGACGTGATCCACCCGGATCAAGCCTGCGCCGTGCCCGGAAGGAAGATCACAGACAGCCTAGTGTTGGTTAGAGACGTCATCTGTTTTGCGAGAGACAGAAACATTCGACTGATAGTTCTAAATTTAGATTTTGAGAAAGCTTTTGATCGGGTCTCGCACCAGTACCTGTTTCAGGTACTGCAAAAAATGGGGTTCCCAGGGAGGTTCATTAAGTGGGTGGGGCTGCTTTACAAAAATATCAGCAGCAAAATCCGTGTAAATGGGCATCTCACAAAAGCGATCAGTGTACGCTCTGGCGTTCGCCAAGGGTGTTCGTTATCTCCGCTTCTGTACGTGGCATGTATAGAGCCGCTGGCGCAGATCTTGAGAAAGGATAGATGGATCAAAGGACTAGACCTACCAGGTGGACTGACGGCGACCTGCACACTTTTTATGGACGACGTCACGCTTTTATGTTCTGACTTTTTATCGGTCCAAAGAGCATTGGACGTGACTGACTGGTTTGGAAGGGCCTCGGGCGCTAAGCTCAATAGGAGCAAGTCCGAGGCCCAGCTCTTTGGGCCTAGAGGGAACATCGACTTGAACCTGGACGTTGATTTTAAAGTAAATGATATAAAAATTTTAGGACTTAAATTCGACAAAGAGGGTGGTGGACGGGGCAACTGGACTGACGCTTTAGCTAGGGTCAGGCAGAGATTGGGATTCTGGGGACTAAGACAGTTGACGATGGAGGGCAAGATTTTAATCATTAAAGCCGTGATTTTACCCTTGCTTTTATTATTGTGTTCTGTTTTTAGTCCCCCGAGACGATTTCTTTTGAGTCTAGACCGGGCGATATTTTACTTCCTGTGGGGGTCCAAGTGGGAGCGACTGAGGAGGACGGAGGTTAAAAAGAGAAAGGAGAATGGAGGGAAGGGGCTCCCAGACCCCCACCTGTTTTTAGGAAGCAAGTTCGCTGCTTTGCACGTGAAGTATGCGACAGACCCCTCCAGACAGAACAAGACGGCGGTGATGGCGAGGTTCTGGATGGGGTCGTACTTGCAAAGTCTAAAGATTTTAAAACCTGATCTTACGACCCCAGTCTCTTTTACCCTACCCTTTGAATATGATTTTATTAGAAAGTTTTTAAACAAGTTTTTTTTAGACAAAGAGGATGTCACCATTTTAACTAATGCCAAGTCTCTTGTTTCTCTTGTGCAGGACCGGGAGGAGGTGAGCCCAGTTCCCGGCCTCACACTCGGTGAGGCCAAACAAGTTTGGAGGAACGCCGCCCACCCCGCTCTTCAGAACAAGCATAAGGACCTGTCGTGGATGGCTGCCCATGAGATCCTCCCGGTCAGGGCCGTGATGCACTCCCGGGGCATGGCGAGGAACCCCATCTGCCCGCGGCCAGGGTGTGGCGAGCCCGAGACCGTGCGGCATGTGCTCTGGGAGTGCAGCGTGGCGAGGGACCTGTGGGCCTTAACCGGCCCCCTGCAATGCCCGTGCCTGCCAGCAGGGGAGGTCCAGCCCACGTTTTACCGGCTAGCGGTAAACGGGGTGGGCCAGGGCCTCGACAAGATACCAGCAGCCGACTTTGCAGCGCTCTGGTCCACCCTGAATCACGTGAAGGCCGCCATTTGGACCTCCCGCAACCTGCTGGTGGGGAAGCGCGTGACGGTGCCCCTGCACGCACTGTCGGCGCTGGTAACATCTTCGCTGCAGGGGACACCGCACGGCGACATTCGGAGGAGGGGGCCGGGGTCTCACGCAGGGGGGTCCAGACCACCACGGCGCCTGGCTCCCGTAGATGCACCCCGTTAACACGGACACAGTAAAAGGAGCAGCGGGCACAGGGGAGGTTCTCCGCTGAGCCCAAAAACGACAGAGGCGTCTCTTCTGAGGAGCGGAGTGGAGCCTGCTTGTTATGGGCTCACCCCGGTTTTGCACAAAGAACAATTTTAACCGATTTTATGGACTATTGCGATTCCTTTTAAACTGGTTTTCACGAACTTTTAAAACATGGACTTGCACTGGACTCCCGTTCCCAAAACACGCACACACACACAAACAAAGAAAATAACAACAATGTAAAACAACAAAACAAAACAAAACAAAACAAAAAAAACAGTCAGTTTTGTGAGGGTGTTTTTTATCTTATTGTACCTTTTTTTATTTTTTTTATTTTTTTCAACAATGGGATTTATGGAATTTAATAAAGACATGGGGAGGGGAAACTATGGTTTTAAAACGTAATGAAAACGTATTTTAAATGGAATGAAATGAATATTTGTTTTGACTGATGATTTGTTTTAAAATATATGTAAATGTTGTGTACTTGGCTTTTATGCAAAAATGTTTTTACTTGGCTTTTAAAGAAAAAATGTATGGTGACAATAAAAACTTTTCGAAAGAAAAAATCTGTTCTTATCAGTTTAATATCTGATACGCCCTCTATATGAGGGCTACATATTAAATGGATTTTTAGAACAGGGAGCCAGAACAGGAGCTTGCTCCTTCTGCTCCACGCATCGACCTGGTATTGCAGTACCTCCAGGAGCGGTGCACCTTCCTTACAGCGGTGCAAAGAAAGAAGAAACGACTGGGTCGTTGGCTAAGTGCTCAAGAGGGCTGGAATTGATCGGGGGATGGTCAGTTCCTGTGATCTGTCTTGTTTTTTTTTCTGCTTGTGTTTTGAAGTGAACCCATGCATGCTTGTGTTGTTTTCTTCTTCTGTTTGTTTATTTATTTATTTAATTCTGTACTCGCTGGCAGGGGAGGGTCTTTTTCGCGCGTTTTCCGTTTTCCCTCCGTTTTTGTTCTTTTTTTTTTTTTTTTTTTTTTTTTTTTTTTTAACTTTTTTTTTTTTTTAACTCGATATGTTGTTTGGCTTGTCTCTTTGTGTTCTTTTGTGTCCCCTTCTGCTCTTTAGGCAAGGACGACCGTCCCGCTCAGGTGTGACGTCATCAGGACTCGTGCGTTTTAACTGGAGGAGAAGACAAAAAAGTTGAAGGTTGTCTTCCCTCTCAATCTGCCCTTGCTCCCTGCCTTCCTCCAGCTGCCTCGGCCCTTTCTGGACCTCGGAGGGGTTTGGTGGGTTACGGGTATAGCTCGGGTTTCTCTTCATTCACGTATAAATCTTTCGCCTTTTACTAAAGATTTCCGTGGAGGGGAACGTTGACGAGTATTGCTTATTTTTTGAAAGCTTTGCTTTTAGCGAAGCTGCTCATCTCAGTACCAAAGGAAAAAAAAAAAAAAAAAAAAGACAGAGAGAGAGAGAGAATGAAAACATGAATGAATCAATAAATAATAATAATAATAATAATAATAATAAAAAAATAGACTATGAAGGAATGATGACAAAAGAAAACAGTAAAAAAAAAAAAAAAAAGTTTGTAAGGAATAATGGTAAAAGACAGACCTCTTTGAACAATGGCTAGAGTAGGGTGACGTTAAATGGGTGGGACATCTGTTGGCTTCGCCGCTTAGTAGCTACATAGTAAAAAGAAGGGCCCCGCAACCAGGTGGCGATATTCGGGTTATCGCTTCTCGGCCTTTTGGCTAAGATCAAGTGTAGTATCTGTTCTTATCAGTTTAATATCTGATACGCCCTCTATATGAGGGCTACATATTAAATGGATTTTTAGAACAGGGAGCCAGAACAGGAGCTTGCTCCTTCTGCTCCACGCATCGACCTGGTATTGCAGTACCTCCAGGAGCGGTGCACCTTCCTTACAGCGGTGCAAAGAAAGAAGAAACGACTGGGTCGTTGGCTAAGTGCTCAAGAGGGCTGGAATTGATCGGGGGATGGTCAGTTCCTGTGATCTGTCTTGTTTTTTTTTCTGCTTGTGTTTTGAAGTGAACCCATGCATGCTTGTGTTGTTTTCTTCTTCTGTTTGTTTATTTATTTATTTAATTCTGTACTCGCTGGCAGGGGAGGGTCTTTTTCGCGCGTTTTCCGTTTTCCCTCCGTTTTTGTTCTTTTTTTTTTTTTTTTTTTTTTTTTTTTTAACTTTTTTTTTTTTTTAACTCGATATGTTGTTTGGCTTGTCTCTTTGTGTTCTTTTGTGTCCCCTTCTGCTCTTTAGGCAAGGACGACCGTCCCGCTCAGGTGTGACGTCATCAGGACTCGTGCGTTTTAACTGGAGGAGAAGACAAAAAAGTTGAAGGTTGTCTTCCCTCTCAATCTGCCCTTGCTCCCTGCCTTCCTCCAGCTGCCTCGGCCCTTTCTGGACCTCGGAGGGGTTTGGTGGGTTACGGGTATAGCTCGGGTTTCTCTTCATTCACGTATAAATCTTTCGCCTTTTACTAAAGATTTCCGTGGAGGGGAACGTTGACGAGTATTGCTTATTTTTTGAAAGCTTTGCTTTTAGCGAAGCTGCTCATCTCAGTACCAAAGGAAAAAAAAAAAAAAAAAAAGACAGAGAGAGAGAGAGAATGAAAACATGAATGAATCAATAAATAATAATAATAATAATAATAATAATAATAATAATAAAAAAATAGACTATGAAGGAATGATGACAAAAGAAAACAGTAAAAAAAAAAAAAAAAAGTTTGTAAGGAATAATGGTAAAAGACAGACCTCTTTGAACAATGGCTAGAGTAGGGTGACGTTAAATGGGTGGGACATCTGTTGGCTTCGCCGCTTAGTAGCTACATAGTAAAAAGAAGGGCCCCGCAACCAGGTGGCGATATTCGGGTTATCGCTTCTCGGCCTTTTGGCTAAGATCAAGTGTAGTATCTGTTCTTATCAGTTTAATATCTGATACGCCCTCTATATGAGGGCTACATATTAAATGGATTTTTAGAACAGGGAGCCAGAACAGGAGCTTGCTCCTTCTGCTCCACGCATCGACCTGGTATTGCAGTACCTCCAGGAGCGGTGCACCTTCCTTACAGCGGTGCAAAGAAAGAAGAAACGACTGGGTCGTTGGCTAAGTGCTCAAGAGGGCTGGAATTGATCGGGGGATGGTCAGTTCCTGTGATCTGTCTTGTTTTTTTTTCTGCTTGTGTTTTGAAGTGAACCCATGCATGCTTGTGTTGTTTTCTTCTTCTGTTTGTTTATTTATTTATTTAATTCTGTACTCGCTGGCAGGGGAGGGTCTTTTTCGCGCGTTTTCCGTTTTCCCTCCGTTTTTGTTCTTTTTTTTTTTTTTTTTTTTTTTTTTTTTTTTAACTCGATATGTTGTTTGGCTTGTCTCTTTGTGTTCTTTTGTGTCCCCTTCTGCTCTTTAGGCAAGGACGACCGTCCCGCTCAGGTGTGACGTCATCAGGACTCGTGCGTTTTAACTGGAGGAGAAGACAAAAAAGTTGAAGGTTGTCTTCCCTCTCAATCTGCCCTTGCTCCCTGCCTTCCTCCAGCTGCCTCGGCCCTTTCTGGACCTCGGAGGGGTTTGGTGGGTTACGGGTATAGCTCGGGTTTCTCTTCATTCACGTATAAATCTTTCGCCTTTTACTAAAGATTTCCGTGGAGGGGAACGTTGACGAGTATTGCTTATTTTTTGAAAGCTTTGCTTTTAGCGAAGCTGCTCATCTCAGTACCAAAGGAAAAAAAAAAAAAAAAAAAGACAGAGAGAGAGAGAGAATGAAAACATGAATGAATCAATAAATAATAATAATAATAATAATAATAATAATAAAAAAATAGACTATGAAGGAATGATGACAAAAGAAAACAGTAAAAAAAAAAAAAAAAAGTTTGTAAGGAATAATGGTAAAAGACAGACCTCTTTGAACAATGGCTAGAGTAGGGTGACGTTAAATGGGTGGGACATCTGTTGGCTTCGCCGCTTAGTAGCTACATAGTAAAAAGAAGGGCCCCGCAACCAGGTGGCGATATTCGGGTTATCGCTTCTCGGCCTTTTGGCTAAGATCAGGCGAGATGTCCTCTTTTGGGGACGAACGGATACTGCTGCTTTTGCGGCCAATCCCCAGTGGGGAGCTGTTTTAAGGCAGCCCACTTGATTAATGCCATGGCTGGGAAGGCGACTAGCTCTGGATTAATCAAAAAAAAAAAAAATCTGTTCTTATCAGTTTAATATCTGATACGCCCTCTATATGAGGGCTACATATTAAATGGATTTTTAGAACAGGGAGCCAGAACAGGAGCTTGCTCCTTCTGCTCCACGCATCGACCTGGTATTGCAGTACCTCCAGGAGCGGTGCACCTTCCTTACAGCGGTGCAAAGAAAGAAGAAACGACTGGGTCGTTGGCTAAGTGCTCAAGAGGGCTGGAATTGATCGGGGGATGGTCAGTTCCTGTGATCTGTCTTGTTTTTTTTTCTGCTTGTGTTTTGAAGTGAACCCATGCATGCTTGTGTTGTTTTCTTCTTCTGTTTGTTTATTTATTTATTTAATTCTGTACTCGCTGGCAGGGGAGGGTCTTTTTCGCGCATTTTCCGTTTTCCCTCCGTTTTTGTTCTTTTTTTTTTTTTTTTTTTTTTTTTTTTTTTTAACTTTTTTTTTTTTTAACTCGATATGTTGTTTGGCTTGTCTCTTTGTGTTCTTTTGTGTCCCCTTCTGCTCTTTAGGCAAGGACGACCGTCCCGCTCAGGTGTGACGTCATCAGGACTCGTGCGTTTTAACTGGAGGAGAAGACAAAAAAGTTGAAGGTTGTCTTCCCTCTCAATCTGCCCTTGCTCCCTGCCTTCCTCCAGCTGCCTCGGCCCTTTCTGGACCTCGGAGGGGTTTGGTGGGTTACGGGTATAGCTCGGGTTTCTCTTCATTCACGTATAAATCTTTCGCCTTTTACTAAAGATTTCCGTGGAGGGGAACGTTGACGAGTATTGCTTATTTTTTGAAAGCTTTGCTTTTAGCGAAGCTGCTCATCTCAGTACCAAAGGAAAAAAAAAAAAAAAAAAAGACAGAGAGAGAGAGAGAATGAAAACATGAATGAATCAATAAATAATAATAATAATAATAATAATAATAATAAAAAAATAGACTATGAAGGAATGATGACAAAAGAAAACAGTAAAAAAAAAAAAAAAAAGTTTGTAAGGAATAATGGTAAAAGACAGACCTCTTTGAACAATGGCTAGAGTAGGGTGACGTTAAATGGGTGGGACATCTGTTGGCTTCGCCGCTTAGTAGCTACATAGTAAAAAGAAGGGCCCCGCAACCAGGTGGCGATATTCGGGTTATCGCTTCTCGGCCTTTTGGCTAAGATCAGGCGAGATGTCCTCTTTTGGGGACGAACGGATACTGCTGCTTTTGCGGCCAATCCCCAGTGGGGAGCTGTTTTAAGGCAGCCCACTTGATTAATGCCATGGCTGGGAAGGCGACTAGCTCTGGATTAATCAAAAAAAAAAAAAATCTGTTCTTATCAGTTTAATATCTGATACGCCCTCTATATGAGGGCTACATATTAAATGGATTTTTAGAACAGGGAGCCAGAACAGGAGCTTGCTCCTTCTGCTCCACGCATCGACCTGGTATTGCAGTACCTCCAGGAGCGGTGCACCTTCCTTACAGCGGTGCAAAGAAAGAAGAAACGACTGGGTCGTTGGCTAAGTGCTCAAGAGGGCTGGAATTGATCGGGGGATGGTCAGTTCCTGTGATCTGTCTTGTTTTTTTTTCTGCTTGTGTTTTGAAGTGAACCCATGCATGCTTGTGTTGTTTTCTTCTTCTGTTTGTTTATTTATTTATTTAATTCTGTACTCGCTGGCAGGGGAGGGTCTTTTTCGCGCGTTTTCCGTTTTCCCTCCGTTTTTGTTCTTTTTTTTTTTTTTTTTTTTTTTTTTTTTTTTAACTTTTTTTTTTTTTTAACTCGATATGTTGTTTGGCTTGTCTCTTTGTGTTCTTTTGTGTCCCCTTCTGCTCTTTAGGCAAGGACGACCGTCCCGCTCAGGTGTGACGTCATCAGGACTCGTGCGTTTTAACTGGAGGAGAAGACAAAAAAGTTGAAGGTTGTCTTCCCTCTCAATCTGCCCTTGCTCCCTGCCTTCCTCCAGCTGCCTCGGCCCTTTCTGGACCTCGGAGGGGTTTGGTGGGTTACGGGTATAGCTCGGGTTTCTCTTCATTCACGTATAAATCTTTCGCCTTTTACTAAAGATTTCCGTGGAGGGGAACGTTGACGAGTATTGCTTATTTTTTGAAAGCTTTGCTTTTAGCGAAGCTGCTCATCTCAGTACCAAAGGAAAAAAAAAAAAAAAAAAAAAGACAGAGAGAGAGAGAGAATGAAAACATGAATGAATCAATAAATAATAATAATAATAATAATAATAATAATAATAATAAAAAAATAGACTATGAAGGAATGATGACAAAAGAAAACAGTAAAAAAAAAAAAAAAAAGTTTGTAAGGAATAATGGTAAAAGACAGACCTCTTTGAACAATGGCTAGAGTAGGGTGACGTTAAATGGGTGGGACATCTGTTGGCTTCGCCGCTTAGTAGCTACATAGTAAAAAGAAGGGCCCCGCAACCAGGTGGCGATATTCGGGTTATCGCTTCTCGGCCTTTTGGCTAAGATCAGGCGAGATGTCCTCTTTTGGGGACGAACGGATACTGCTGCTTTTGCGGCCAATCCCCAGTGGGGAGCTGTTTTAAGGCAGCCCACTTGATTAATGCCATGGCTGGGAAGGCGACTAGCTCTGGATTAATCAAAAAAAAAAAAAATCTGTTCTTATCAGTTTAATATCTGATACGCCCTCTATATGAGGGCTACATATTAAATGGATTTTTAGAACAGGGAGCCAGAACAGGAGCTTGCTCCTTCTGCTCCACGCATCGACCTGGTATTGCAGTACCTCCAGGAGCGGTGCACCTTCCTTACAGCGGTGCAAAGAAAGAAGAAACGACTGGGTCGTTGGCTAAGTGCTCAAGAGGGCTGGAATTGATCGGGGGATGGTCAGTTCCTGTGATCTGTCTTGTTTTTTTTTCTGCTTGTGTTTTGAAGTGAACCCATGCATGCTTGTGTTGTTTTCTTCTTCTGTTTGTTTATTTATTTATTTAATTCTGTACTCGCTGGCAGGGGAGGGTCTTTTTCGCGCGTTTTCCGTTTTCCCTCCGTTTTTGTTCTTTTTTTTTTTTTTTTTTTTTTTTTTTTTTTTTAACTTTTTTTTTTTTTAACTCGATATGTTGTTTGGCTTGTCTCTTTGTGTTCTTTTGTGTCCCCTTCTGCTCTTTAGGCAAGGACGACCGTCCCGCTCAGGTGTGACGTCATCAGGACTCGTGCGTTTTAACTGGAGGAGAAGACAAAAAAGTTGAAGGTTGTCTTCCCTCTCAATCTGCCCTTGCTCCCTGCCTTCCTCCAGCTGCCTCGGCCCTTTCTGGACCTCGGAGGGGTTTGGTGGGTTACGGGTATAGCTCGGGTTTCTCTTCATTCACGTATAAATCTTTCGCCTTTTACTAAAGATTTCCGTGGAGGGGAACGTTGACGAGTATTGCTTATTTTTTGAAAGCTTTGCTTTTAGCGAAGCTGCTCATCTCAGTACCAAAGGAAAAAAAAAAAAAAAAAAAGACAGAGAGAGAGAGAGAATGAAAACATGAATGAATCAATAAATAATAATAATAATAATAATAATAATAATAATAAAAAAATAGACTATGAAGGAATGATGACAAAAGAAAACAGTAAAAAAAAAAAAAAAAAGTTTGTAAGGAATAATGGTAAAAGACAGACCTCTTTGAACAATGGCTAGAGTAGGGTGACGTTAAATGGGTGGGACATCTGTTGGCTTCGCCGCTTAGTAGCTACATAGTAAAAAGAAGGGCCCCGCAACCAGGTGGCGATATTCGGGTTATCGCTTCTCGGCCTTTTGGCTAAGATCAGGCGAGATGTCCTCTTTTGGGGACGAACGGATACTGCTGCTTTTGCGGCCAATCCCCAGTGGGGAGCTGTTTTAAGGCAGCCCACTTGATTAATGCCATGGCTGGGAAGGCGACTAGCTCTGGATTAATCAAAAAAAAAAAAAATCTGTTCTTATCAGTTTAATATCTGATACGCCCTCTATATGAGGGCTACATATTAAATGGATTTTTAGAACAGGGAGCCAGAACAGGAGCTTGCTCCTTCTGCTCCACGCATCGACCTGGTATTGCAGTACCTCCAGGAGCGGTGCACCTTCCTTACAGCGGTGCAAAGAAAGAAGAAACGACTGGGTCGTTGGCTAAGTGCTCAAGAGGGCTGGAATTGATCGGGGGATGGTCAGTTCCTGTGATCTGTCTTGTTTTTTTTTCTGCTTGTGTTTTGAAGTGAACCCATGCATGCTTGTGTTGTTTTCTTCTTCTGTTTGTTTATTTATTTATTTAATTCTGTACTCGCTGGCAGGGGAGGGTCTTTTTCGCGCGTTTTCCGTTTTCCCTCCGTTTTTGTTCTTTTTTTTTTTTTTTTTTTTTTTTTTTTTTAACTTTTTTTTTTTTTTAACTCGATATGTTGTTTGGCTTGTCTCTTTGTGTTCTTTTGTGTCCCCTTCTGCTCTTTAGGCAAGGACGACCGTCCCGCTCAGGTGTGACGTCATCAGGACTCGTGCGTTTTAACTGGAGGAGAAGACAAAAAAGTTGAAGGTTGTCTTCCCTCTCAATCTGCCCTTGCTCCCTGCCTTCCTCCAGCTGCCTCGGCCCTTTCTGGACCTCGGAGGGGTTTGGTGGGTTACGGGTATAGCTCGGGTTTCTCTTCATTCACGTATAAATCTTTCGCCTTTTACTAAAGATTTCCGTGGAGGGGAACGTTGACGAGTATTGCTTATTTTTTGAAAGCTTTGCTTTTAGCGAAGCTGCTCATCTCAGTACCAAAGGAAAAAAAAAAAAAAAAAAAGACAGAGAGAGAGAGAGAGAATGAAAACATGAATGAATCAATAAATAATAATAATAATAATAATAATAATAATAATAATAAAAAAATAGACTATGAAGGAATGATGACAAAAGAAAACAGTAAAAAAAAAAAAAAAAAGTTTGTAAGGAATAATGGTAAAAGACAGACCTCTTTGAACAATGGCTAGAGTAGGGTGACGTTAAATGGGTGGGACATCTGTTGGCTTCGCCGCTTAGTAGCTACATAGTAAAAAGAAGGGCCCCGCAACCAGGTGGCGATATTCGGGTTATCGCTTCTCGGCCTTTTGGCTAAGATCAGGCGAGATGTCCTCTTTTGGGGACGAACGGATACTGCTGCTTTTGCGGCCAATCCCCAGTGGGGAGCTGTTTTAAGGCAGCCCACTTGATTAATGCCATGGCTGGGAAGGCGACTAGCTCTGGATTAATCAAAAAAAAAAAAAATCTGTTCTTATCAGTTTAATATCTGATACGCCCTCTATATGAGGGCTACATATTAAATGGATTTTTAGAACAGGGAGCCAGAACAGGAGCTTGCTCCTTCTGCTCCACGCATCGACCTGGTATTGCAGTACCTCCAGGAGCGGTGCACCTTCCTTACAGCGGTGCAAAGAAAGAAGAAACGACTGGGTCGTTGGCTAAGTGCTCAAGAGGGCTGGAATTGATCGGGGGATGGTCAGTTCCTGTGATCTGTCTTGTTTTTTTTTCTGCTTGTGTTTTGAAGTGAACCCATGCATGCTTGTGTTGTTTTCTTCTTCTGTTTGTTTATTTATTTATTTAATTCTGTACTCGCTGGCAGGGGAGGGTCTTTTTCGCGCGTTTTCCGTTTTCCCTCCGTTTTTGTTCTTTTTTTTTTTTTTTTTTTTTTTTTTTTTTTTAACTTTTTTTTTTTTTAACTCGATATGTTGTTTGGCTTGTCTCTTTGTGTTCTTTTGTGTCCCCTTCTGCTCTTTAGGCAAGGACGACCGTCCCGCTCAGGTGTGACGTCATCAGGACTCGTGCGTTTTAACTGGAGGAGAAGACAAAAAAGTTGAAGGTTGTCTTCCCTCTCAATCTGCCCTTGCTCCCTGCCTTCCTCCAGCTGCCTCGGCCCTTTCTGGACCTCGGAGGGGTTTGGTGGGTTACGGGTATAGCTCGGGTTTCTCTTCATTCACGTATAAATCTTTCGCCTTTTACTAAAGATTTCCGTGGAGGGGAACGTTGACGAGTATTGCTTATTTTTTGAAAGCTTTGCTTTTAGCGAAGCTGCTCATCTCAGTACCAAAGGAAAAAAAAAAAAAAAAAAAGACAGAGAGAGAGAGAGAATGAAAACATGAATGAATCAATAAATAATAATAATAATAATAATAATAATAATAATAATAAAAAAATAGACTATGAAGGAATGATGACAAAAGAAAACAGTAAAAAAAAAAAAAAAAAGTTTGTAAGGAATAATGGTAAAAGACAGACCTCTTTGAACAATGGCTAGAGTAGGGTGACGTTAAATGGGTGGGACATCTGTTGGCTTCGCCGCTTAGTAGCTACATAGTAAAAAGAAGGGCCCCGCAACCAGGTGGCGATATTCGGGTTATCGCTTCTCGGCCTTTTGGCTAAGATCAAGTGTAGTATCTGTTCTTATCAGTTTAATATCTGATACGCCCTCTATATGAGGGCTACATATTAAATGGATTTTTAGAACAGGGAGCCAGAACAGGAGCTTGCTCCTTCTGCTCCACGCATCGACCTGGTATTGCAGTACCTCCAGGAGCGGTGCACCTTCCTTACAGCGGTGCAAAGAAAGAAGAAACGACTGGGTCGTTGGCTAAGTGCTCAAGAGGGCTGGAATTGATCGGGGGATGGTCAGTTCCTGTGATCTGTCTTGTTTTTTTTTCTGCTTGTGTTTTGAAGTGAACCCATGCATGCTTGTGTTGTTTTCTTCTTCTGTTTGTTTATTTATTTATTTAATTCTGTACTCGCTGGCAGGGGAGGGTCTTTTTCGCGCGTTTTCCGTTTTCCCTCCGTTTTTGTTCTTTTTTTTTTTTTTTTTTTTTTTTTTTTTTTAACTTTTTTTTTTTTTAACTCGATATGTTGTTTGGCTTGTCTCTTTGTGTTCTTTTGTGTCCCCTTCTGCTCTTTAGGCAAGGACGACCGTCCCGCTCAGGTGTGACGTCATCAGGACTCGTGCGTTTTAACTGGAGGAGAAGACAAAAAAGTTGAAGGTTGTCTTCCCTCTCAATCTGCCCTTGCTCCCTGCCTTCCTCCAGCTGCCTCGGCCCTTTCTGGACCTCGGAGGGGTTTGGTGGGTTACGGGTATAGCTCGGGTTTCTCTTCATTCACGTATAAATCTTTCGCCTTTTACTAAAGATTTCCGTGGAGGGGAACGTTGACGAGTATTGCTTATTTTTTGAAAGCTTTGCTTTTAGCGAAGCTGCTCATCTCAGTACCAAAGGAAAAAAAAAAAAAAAAAAAGACAGAGAGAGAGAGAGAATGAAAACATGAATGAATCAATAAATAATAATAATAATAATAATAATAATAATAAAAAAATAGACTATGAAGGAATGATGACAAAAGAAAACAGTAAAAAAAAAAAAAAAAAGTTTGTAAGGAATAATGGTAAAAGACAGACCTCTTTGAACAATGGCTAGAGTAGGGTGACGTTAAATGGGTGGGACATCTGTTGGCTTCGCCGCTTAGTAGCTACATAGTAAAAAGAAGGGCCCCGCAACCAGGTGGCGATATTCGGGTTATCGCTTCTCGGCCTTTTGGCTAAGATCAGGCGAGATGTCCTCTTTTGGGGACGAACGGATACTGCTGCTTTTGCGGCCAATCCCCAGTGGGGAGCTGTTTTAAGGCAGCCCGCTTGATTAATGCCATGGCTGGGAAGGCGACTAGCTCTGGATTAATCAAAAAAAAAAAAAATCTGTTCTTATCAGTTTAATATCTGATACGCCCTCTATATGAGGGCTACATATTAAATGGATTTTTAGAACAGGGAGCCAGAACAGGAGCTTGCTCCTTCTGCTCCACGCATCGACCTGGTATTGCAGTACCTCCAGGAGCGGTGCACCTTCCTTACAGCGGTGCAAAGAAAGAAGAAACGACTGGGTCGTTGGCTAAGTGCTCAAGAGGGCTGGAATTGATCGGGGGATGGTCAGTTCCTGTGATCTGTCTTGTTTTTTTTTCTGCTTGTGTTTTGAAGTGAACCCATGCATGCTTGTGTTGTTTTCTTCTTCTGTTTGTTTATTTATTTATTTAATTCTGTACTCGCTGGCAGGGGAGGGTCTTTTTCGCACGTTTTCCGTTTTCCCTCCGTTTTTGTTCTTTTTTTTTTTTTTTTTTTTTTTTTTTTTTTTAACTTTTTTTTTTTTTTAACTCGATATGTTGTTTGGCTTGTCTCTTTGTGTTCTTTTGTGTCCCCTTCTGCTCTTTAGGCAAGGACGACCGTCCCGCTCAGGTGTGACGTCATCAGGACTCGTGCGTTTTAACTGGAGGAGAAGACAAAAAAGTTGAAGGTTGTCTTCCCTCTCAATCTGCCCTTGCTCCCTGCCTTCCTCCAGCTGCCTCGGCCCTTTCTGGACCTCGGAGGGGTTTGGTGGGTTACGGGTATAGCTCGGGTTTCTCTTCATTCACGTATAAATCTTTCGCCTTTTACTAAAGATTTCCGTGGAGGGGAACGTTGACGAGTATTGCTTATTTTTTGAAAGCTTTGCTTTTAGCGAAGCTGCTCATCTCAGTACCAAAGGAAAAAAAAAAAAAAAAAAAGACAGAGAGAGAGAATGAAAACATGAATGAATCAATAAATAATAATAATAATAATAATAATAATAATAAAAAAATAGACTATGAAGGAATGATGACAAAAGAAAACAGTAAAAAAAAAAAAAAAAAGTTTGTAAGGAATAATGGTAAAAGACAGACCTCTTTGAACAATGGCTAGAGTAGGGTGACGTTAAATGGGTGGGACATCTGTTGGCTTCGCCGCTTAGTAGCTACATAGTAAAAAGAAGGGCCCCGCAACCAGGTGGCGATATTCGGGTTATCGCTTCTCGGCCTTTTGGCTAAGATCAGGCGAGATGTCCTCTTTTGGGGACGGCAGATACTGCTGCTTTTGCGGCTAATCCCCAGTGGGGAGCTGTTTTTGGGCAGCACACTTGATTAATGCCATGGCTGGGAAGGCGACTAGCACTGGATTAATCAAAAAAAAAAAAAAAAAAAAAAAAAAAAAAAAAAATCTGTTCTTATCAGTTTAATATCTGATACGCCCTCTATATGAGGGCTACATATTAAATGGATTTTTAGAACAGGGAGCCAGAACAGGAGCTTGCTCCTTCTGCTCCACGCATCGACCTGGTATTGCAGTACCTCCAGGAGCGGTGCACCTTCCTTACAGCGGTGCAAAGAAAGAAGAAACGACTGGGTCGTTGGCTAAGTGCTCAAGAGGGCTGGAATTGATCGGGGGATGGTCAGTTCCTGTGATCTGTCTTGTTTTTTTTTCTGCTTGTGTTTTGAAGTGAACCCATGCATGCTTGTGTTGTTTTCTTCTTCTGTTTGTTTATTTATTTATTTAATTCTGTACTCGCTGGCAGGGGAGGGTCTTTTTCGCGCGTTTTCCGTTTTCCCTCCGTTTTTGTTCTTTTTTTTTTTTTTTTTTTTTTTTTTTTTTTTAACTTTTTTTTTTTTTAACTCGATATGTTGTTTGGCTTGTCTCTTTGTGTTCTTTTGTGTCCCCTTCTGCTCTTTAGGCAAGGACGACCGTCCCGCTCAGGTGTGACGTCATCAGGACTCGTGCGTTTTAACTGGAGGAGAAGACAAAAAAGTTGAAGGTTGTCTTCCCTCTCAATCTGCCCTTGCTCCCTGCCTTCCTCCAGCTGCCTCGGCCCTTTCTGGACCTCGGAGGGGTTTGGTGGGTTACGGGTATAGCTCGGGTTTCTCTTCATTCACGTATAAATCTTTCGCCTTTTACTAAAGATTTCCGTGGAGGGGAACGTTGACGAGTATTGCTTATTTTTTGAAAGCTTTGCTTTTAGCGAAGCTGCTCATCTCAGTACCAAAGGAAAAAAAAAAAAAAAAAAAGACAGAGAGAGAGAGAGAATGAAAACATGAATGAATCAATAAATAATAATAATAATAATAATAATAATAATAAAAAAATAGACTATGAAGGAATGATGACAAAAGAAAACAGTAAAAAAAAAAAAAAAAAGTTTGTAAGGAATAATGGTAAAAGACAGACCTCTTTGAACAATGGCTAGAGTAGGGTGACGTTAAATGGGTGGGACATCTGTTGGCTTCGCCGCTTAGTAGCTACATAGTAAAAAGAAGGGCCCCGCAACCAGGTGGCGATATTCGGGTTATCGCTTCTCGGCCTTTTGGCTAAGATCAGGCGAGATGTCCTCTTTTGGGGACGAACGGATACTGCTGCTTTTGCGGCCAATCCCCAGTGGGGAGCTGTTTTAAGGCAGCCCGCTTGATTAATGCCATGGCTGGGAAGGCGACTAGCTCTGGATTAATCAAAAAAAAAAAAAATCTGTTCTTATCAGTTTAATATCTGATACGCCCTCTATATGAGGGCTACATATTAAATGGATTTTTAGAACAGGGAGCCAGAACAGGAGCTTGCTCCTTCTGCTCCACGCATCGACCTGGTATTGCAGTACCTCCAGGAGCGGTGCACCTTCCTTACAGCGGTGCAAAGAAAGAAGAAACGACTGGGTCGTTGGCTAAGTGCTCAAGAGGGCTGGAATTGATCGGGGGATGGTCAGTTCCTGTGATCTGTCTTGTTTTTTTTTCTGCTTGTGTTTTGAAGTGAACCCATGCATGCTTGTGTTGTTTTCTTCTTCTGTTTGTTTATTTATTTATTTAATTCTGTACTCGCTGGCAGGGGAGGGTCTTTTTCGCACGTTTTCCGTTTTCCCTCCGTTTTTGTTCTTTTTTTTTTTTTTTTTTTTTTTTTTTTTTTTAACTTTTTTTTTTTTTTAACTCGATATGTTGTTTGGCTTGTCTCTTTGTGTTCTTTTGTGTCCCCTTCTGCTCTTTAGGCAAGGACGACCGTCCCGCTCAGGTGTGACGTCATCAGGACTCGTGCGTTTTAACTGGAGGAGAAGACAAAAAAGTTGAAGGTTGTCTTCCCTCTCAATCTGCCCTTGCTCCCTGCCTTCCTCCAGCTGCCTCGGCCCTTTCTGGACCTCGGAGGGGTTTGGTGGGTTACGGGTATAGCTCGGGTTTCTCTTCATTCACGTATAAATCTTTCGCCTTTTACTAAAGATTTCCGTGGAGGGGAACGTTGACGAGTATTGCTTATTTTTTGAAAGCTTTGCTTTTAGCGAAGCTGCTCATCTCAGTACCAAAGGAAAAAAAAAAAAAAAAAAAGACAGAGAGAGAGAATGAAAACATGAATGAATCAATAAATAATAATAATAATAATAATAATAATAATAAAAAAATAGACTATGAAGGAATGATGACAAAAGAAAACAGTAAAAAAAAAAAAAAAAAGTTTGTAAGGAATAATGGTAAAAGACAGACCTCTTTGAACAATGGCTAGAGTAGGGTGACGTTAAATGGGTGGGACATCTGTTGGCTTCGCCGCTTAGTAGCTACATAGTAAAAAGAAGGGCCCCGCAACCAGGTGGCGATATTCGGGTTATCGCTTCTCGGCCTTTTGGCTAAGATCAGGCGAGATGTCCTCTTTTGGGGACGGCAGATACTGCTGCTTTTGCGGCTAATCCCCAGTGGGGAGCTGTTTTTGGGCAGCACACTTGATTAATGCCATGGCTGGGAAGGCGACTAGCACTGGATTAATCAAAAAAAAAAAAAAAAAAAAAAAAAAAAAAAAAAAATCTGTTCTTATCAGTTTAATATCTGATACGCCCTCTATATGAGGGCTACATATTAAATGGATTTTTAGAACAGGGAGCCAGAACAGGAGCTTGCTCCTTCTGCTCCACGCATCGACCTGGTATTGCAGTACCTCCAGGAGCGGTGCACCTTCCTTACAGCGGTGCAAAGAAAGAAGAAACGACTGGGTCGTTGGCTAAGTGCTCAAGAGGGCTGGAATTGATCGGGGGATGGTCAGTTCCTGTGATCTGTCTTGTTTTTTTTTCTGCTTGTGTTTTGAAGTGAACCCATGCATGCTTGTGTTGTTTTCTTCTTCTGTTTGTTTATTTATTTATTTAATTCTGTACTCGCTGGCAGGGGAGGGTCTTTTTCGCGCGTTTTCCGTTTTCCCTCCGTTTTTGTTCTTTTTTTTTTTTTTTTTTTTTTTTTTTTTTTTAACTTTTTTTTTTTTTAACTCGATATGTTGTTTGGCTTGTCTCTTTGTGTTCTTTTGTGTCCCCTTCTGCTCTTTAGGCAAGGACGACCGTCCCGCTCAGGTGTGACGTCATCAGGACTCGTGCGTTTTAACTGGAGGAGAAGACAAAAAAGTTGAAGGTTGTCTTCCCTCTCAATCTGCCCTTGCTCCCTGCCTTCCTCCAGCTGCCTCGGCCCTTTCTGGACCTCGGAGGGGTTTGGTGGGTTACGGGTATAGCTCGGGTTTCTCTTCATTCACGTATAAATCTTTCGCCTTTTACTAAAGATTTCCGTGGAGGGGAACGTTGACGAGTATTGCTTATTTTTTGAAAGCTTTGCTTTTAGCGAAGCTGCTCATCTCAGTACCAAAGGAAAAAAAAAAAAAAAAAAGACAGAGAGAGAGAGAGAATGAAAACATGAATGAATCAATAAATAATAATAATAATAATAATAATAATAATAATAAAAAAATAGACTATGAAGGAATGATGACAAAAGAAAACAGTAAAAAAAAAAAAAAAAAGTTTGTAAGGAATAATGGTAAAAGACAGACCTCTTTGAACAATGGCTAGAGTAGGGTGACGTTAAATGGGTGGGACATCTGTTGGCTTCGCCGCTTAGTAGCTACATAGTAAAAAGAAGGGCCCCGCAACCAGGTGGCGATATTCGGGTTATCGCTTCTCGGCCTTTTGGCTAAGATCAGGCGAGATGTCCTCTTTTGGGGACGAACGGATACTGCTGCATTTGCAGCCAATCCCCAGTGGGGAGCTGTTTTAAGGCAGCCCACTTGATTAATGCCATGGCTGGGAAGGCGACTAGCTCTGGATTAATCAAAAAAAAAAAAAAAAAAAAAAAAAAAAATCTGTTCTTATCAGTTTAATATCTGATACGCCCTCTATATGAGGGCTACATATTAAATGGATTTTTAGAACAGGGAGCCAGAACAGGAGCTTGCTCCTTCTGCTCCACGCATCGACCTGGTATTGCAGTACCTCCAGGAGCGGTGCACCTTCCTTACAGCGGTGCAAAGAAAGAAGAAACGACTGGGTCGTTGGCTAAGTGCTCAAGAGGGCTGGAATTGATCGGGGGATGGTCAGTTCCTGTGATCTGTCTTGTTTTTTTTTCTGCTTGTGTTTTGAAGTGAACCCATGCATGCTTGTGTTGTTTTCTTCTTCTGTTTGTTTATTTATTTATTTAATTCTGTACTCGCTGGCAGGGGAGGGTCTTTTTCGCGCGTTTTCCGTTTTCCCTCCGTTTTTGTTCTTTTTTTTTTTTTTTTTTTTTTTTTTTTTTTTTAACTTTTTTTTTTTTTTAACTCGATATGTTGTTTGGCTTGTCTCTTTGTGTTCTTTTGTGTCCCCTTCTGCTCTTTAGGCAAGGACGACCGTCCCGCTCAGGTGTGACGTCATCAGGACTCGTGCGTTTTAACTGGAGGAGAAGACAAAAAAGTTGAAGGTTGTCTTCCCTCTCAATCTGCCCTTGCTCCCTGCCTTCCTCCAGCTGCCTCGGCCCTTTCTGGACCTCGGAGGGGTTTGGTGGGTTACGGGTATAGCTCGGGTTTCTCTTCATTCACGTATAAATCTTTCGCCTTTTACTAAAGATTTCCGTGGAGGGGAACGTTGACGAGTATTGCTTATTTTTTGAAAGCTTTGCTTTTAGCGAAGCTGCTCATCTCAGTACCAAAGGAAAAAAAAAAAAAAAAAAAAAGACAGAGAGAGAGAGAGAATGAAAACATGAATGAATCAATAAATAATAATAATAATAATAATAATAATAATAAAAAAATAGACTATGAAGGAATGATGACAAAAGAAAACAGTAAAAAAAAAAAAAAAAAGTTTGTAAGGAATAATGGTAAAAGACAGACCTCTTTGAACAATGGCTAGAGTAGGGTGACGTTAAATGGGTGGGACATCTGTTGGCTTCGCCGCTTAGTAGCTACATAGTAAAAAGAAGGGCCCCGCAACCAGGTGGCGATATTCGGGTTATCGCTTCTCTGCCTTTTGGCTAAGATCAGGCGAGATGTCCTCTTTTGGGGACGAACGGATACTGCTGCTTTTGCGGCCAATCCCCAGTGGGGAGCTGTTTTAAGGCAGCCCACTTGATTAATGCCATGGCTGGGAAGGCGACTAGCTCTGGATTAATCAAAAAAAAAAAAATCTGTTCTTATCAGTTTAATATCTGATACGCCCTCTATATGAGGGCTACATATTAAATGGATTTTTAGAACAGGGAGCCAGAACAGGAGCTTGCTCCTTCTGCTCCACGCATCGACCTGGTATTGCAGTACCTCCAGGAGCGGTGCACCTTCCTTACAGCGGTGCAAAGAAAGAAGAAACGACTGGGTCGTTGGCTAAGTGCTCAAGAGGGCTGGAATTGATCGGGGGATGGTCAGTTCCTGTGATCTGTCTTGTTTTTTTTTCTGCTTGTGTTTTGAAGTGAACCCAATAAAAAAATAGACTATGAAGGAATGATGACAAAAGAAAACAGTAAAAAAAAAAAAAAAAAGTTTGTAAGGAATAATGGTAAAAGACAGACCTCTTTGAACAATGGCTAGAGTAGGGTGACGTTAAATGGGTGGGACATCTGTTGGCTTCGCCGCTTAGTAGCTACATAGTAAAAAGAAGGGCCCCGCAACCAGGTGGCGATATTCGGGTTATCGCTTCTCGGCCTTTTGGCTAAGATCAAGTGTAGTATCTGTCTTTTTAAAGACGGGCTGCACTTGCTGAAAGAGCAGGATGGCAGAGGAGGCGACCATGCCGGCCCGAGTGGTGCGGCTTAAGAACACCGTCAGGGTGGAACTGGCTAAGGACGCCCCTCAGGACGTGAGGGACCGGTTTGGCTGGGATTGGCTGGTGCTGAGGGTCCTGCAGGGACTTCTGGGCATCGAAAAGAACAAAATTTTCTGCCTGCAGGACTTCTCTGGCGCCGGCTTTCTGGATGTGACCCTCTTCACGTACCTGGACTGCTCGGCCTTCTACGAGGGGTGCAGCCGACTGCGAGACCACGACCTGCTGCGGGGCATCACCTTCTCCCCGCTCTTCGCCCTGGAAGAGGTGCCTATCACCGTCCACCTCTACAACCCGTACGTGGAGGACGGGATCATCCGCGCCTTCCTGGCCAGGTACTGCAGCGCCGTGTCAATGGGAGAGCGACTTCGGGGAAGGTACGGCATTTGGAACGGGAAGCGGCGGTTCCAGGTCCGGCTCCGGGCGGATCCGGCAGCCCCGGGGGCTTTCCTGCACCCCCCGGGGAGCTTTGCCATCGGGCCCCACCGCGGCTTCCTCCACTACCCGGGGCAGCCTCTGTACTGCCGTCGATGTGGAGGCCTGGGCCACGCCAAGGAGGCGTGCCCGGGACTGCGCTGCCGCTTCTGTGGGAAGGACGGCCACACCGCGGCGGACTGCGAGGCACCTAAGGCCTGCAGCATCTGCGGGAGCGACCAGCACCTCTTCCGGGGCTGCCCGCAGCGGACGGCGCCAACGGCCGGCAGTACCGAAGACCGCCCGGGACCCAGCAAGGCTGCCGGCGTTCTAGCCGGCCCCCCACCCGGCCCGGCGGCCGGTCCGGCAGAGCCGGCAGAGGATGCGGCGGGTCCTTCCGACCCTCCGCCGCGCCGGGACTCGCCTGCAGCCAGCACTCCGGTCCCGGCTCCCCGCCCGCCACCCGAGACTGGCCGAGCGGCCCTGGAGGGCCCGGCCACGGGAGATCCGGCGGCCCAGCCCGGCCCGGAGGACACCGCCGACGAGCCCGCCCTGGGAGCGCACCCTGACTCCGGGGTCTGGACCCCCCTCAATTGGGCCGAGGCCCTGGAGGCCCTCGACCTCCCCAGTGCCCGGCAGCCTGTGGACTGGGCGGAGGACGGCATCCCCGACAGCATGGAGGACATGGACTCGGGACCGTCACCGGGCCCTTCCAGGGTCCGGCCCGCCGGGGACGCGGGGGGCGACCGGGACAGGGAGTCCAAACGCCCTCGCAGCTCGGTGGGGAGTGAGTTCGACCTCCTCTCCGTGGAGCTCTCCGGGGCTGGGGACACCCAGCCGCCAGGGACGGGGACCCAGCCCCCGGCCACCGCGGCCTCCCGGGACATGGAACTTTCGCCCTTGCTTCTGAGCGCGGACGAGAGCAGCCAGGGAGATGAACACGGGGGGGAAGACTGGACAAGGGTGATGCCCAAGCGGCCCGGGAGGGGGAGGGCGAGAGCTCGCGATTCTGATGGAGGGACGGGTTAGGGAGTGCCCTCTAGGGGCCCTCGGAGGGAGGGTAGGTGGGAGGTGGGTTTGGTGCACGGCGGAGGGGTGGGGGGTGAGTGGTTGGGAGGGAGGTGAGTGTTGTGGGGAGTGGGGGTGGCGGGGGCGGGGTGTGATCCCTAGTCGGGAGGGCCAGCAAGGGGCGGGGTTAGGTGGTCTTTTTCTCCCCTCCCCATGGCGGATCTGAAGGTAGGTACCCTCAATGTTCGGGGGCTGAAGAATGGGGACAAGCGGAGGGCAGTGTTTGGGAGCCTGCGGGACACTAAACTCGATCTTGTTTTCCTGCAGGAGTGCCACATTGACTCGGAGGACACCCGGCGGCGTTTCGGGGAGGACTGGCAGTGGGGGCCCTCGGCATGGAGCGCGGGGACTGGGAGAGGGGACGGGGTAGGTCTCCTTTTCCGCTCCCACGACTTCGCTGTGACGGCGGTCCTGAGTGTGGTGCCGGGGAGGGTGATATGCACCGATGGTACGTGGAGGGGGCTGAGGTTCCGGGCTGTAGGGGTGTATGCCCCCAGCAGGATAGGGGAGCGCCGGGGGTTTTTCGGAGCTCTGGCACCGCTGCTCTGTACCGGCCGGGTGCTGGTGGTGGGGGGAGACTTCAACGTCGACCCCGACACGTGCCCGGGGGGGGAGCTGGCCCGGGTGATGGCAGGTGCGCAGATGGTAGACGCGTATAGGTCGGTCGAGCCGCACGCAAAGGGTAACTCCTGGAGGAACTCCAGGGGGGACGCTTCGAGGCTCGACCACCTGTACGTGGGAGAGGGGACGGAAGTGCGGCACTGTACGGTGTCGCCGTTCTGGGCCTCCGACCACTGCCTGGTCAGCATGGAGGTGAGGACAGCGGGGCTCCGGACGGGTAGGGGCCTGTGGAGGATGAACACATCTTTCCTCGCAGACCCTGCCTTCCGGGCCGTCTTCCGACAGCTGTACCGGGGCTGGAGGCAACTCCGGGGGCGGTACGGGACGCAGGGGGAGTGGTGGGAGGACACCAAGCGCAGGGTTGCCACCCTTTGCCGGTGGTGGGGGAGGGAGAAAGCGAGGCGTAGGAGGGAGTGGCTCGCCTCCTGGTCGGACGCCCTGTCCGCGGCCTGGCGCGGAGGCGACCAGACCCGGATCAGGGAGGCCAGTGAGGTCCTCAGGGCGTACCATCAGGCCGCGGCCCGCCGACACTGCGCTTTCGTGCGGGGGCAGAGGCTGGAGCTGGACGAGCGTCCGACCCGCTTCTTTTTCGGCTCCGTGCGGGAGCGCAGGGGCCGGCAGTATGTCGAGGGGTTTAGGGACGGAGACCGGCTGGTCACCTCGGTCGAGGGGATGCTCGGCTTGGCGCGTTCCTTTTACGGGGACCTCTTTGGACGGGGGTCGATGGGAGAGGACCACGCGGCGCCGTTTCTCGACGGCGTCCGGGACCGTCTGCCGGAAGCGGAGAGGCGGGAGCTGGAAGCCCCCATCGCTCTGGAGGAGATGGAGAGCGCCATGCGCTCCCTGAACACCGGGGTGGCCCCCGGAGGGGACGGCCTCCCGGCGGAGTTCTACAGGTCCTTCTGGCCGTTGGTCGGACCGGACCTGGCGGAGGTCTACCGGGAGGCCGGTGGTCTGGGCCACTTGCACGGGTCTGCCCTCACGGGGCACATCGCGCTACTGCCGAAGAAGGGCGATCGGGCCTCGCTGTCCAATTGGCGGCCCATCACTCTCCTTACGGCGGATTATAAGATCCTGGCGAAGGTATGGGTCCTGAGGCTTAGGAGGGTCATGGCGTCGGTGGTCCATCCCGACCAGACGTGTGGCGTGCCGGGCCGCATGTGCGCCATGAACCTGGCGCTCGTCCGCGACGCTTTGGCCTGGGCGGAGCAGCGTCGGGTTCCACTGGCCCTCTTGGGCCTCGATCAGGAAAAGGCTTTTGATCGGGTGAACCACGACTTCCTGTTCGCCGTGTTGGAGAGGATGGGCTTCGGCCCGGCCTTTCTGGCAGCGGTGCGCCTGCTCTACAGGGGGGCGGTGAGCCGTGTGGGGGTGAACGGGTACTACTCCGGGCTTCTGGAGCAGGGGGGGGGGGTCAGACAGGGCTGCCCCTTGTCCCCCCTCCTCTACGTTCTGTATCTGGAGCCCCTGATGGAGAGGATCAGGCGGGACCGCGCCTTTGGGGGCCTCCACATCCCAGGGGGGAGGGGGTTGGCCGCCAAGGTGTCGGTGTACGCAGACGACGCGACGCTGTTCCTGGGGGCGGACGGGGACTTCCGGGTTGCCGGCGCGATCCTCGAGGCGTTCTCGGACGCCACGGGGGCCCGCATCAACCGCGGGAAGTCTGCGGTCTTGTACGCCGGAACCTGGGCCGGAAGGAAGGATGTGCCGGGGGGTTTCACCCTTTGTCCGGACGGTCTCAAGATCTTGGGCGTTGTCTTTTGGAGAGAGGGCAGCGCCCAGAAGAACTGGGAGGCCGCCCTGGGGAAGCTGCAGGCAAGGGCGGAGATCTGGGGCAGGAGGGACCTTTCGCTGACGGGCCGGGTGCTCGTGGCGAAGGCGGCCCTCATGGCCAGCCTGAACCACCTGGCGTACGTGTTTCCCGTCCCGTTTGTGACGGGCAGGCGGCTGGAACGCCTGCTTTACTCGTTCGTGTGGTGGGGAAGGCAGGAGAAGGTGAGCCGCCGGGTCATGTATCTGGACCGGAAAAAGGGAGGGAGGGGGGTGCCCTGCGCCCCGTACAAGGCCCTAGCCCAGTTTGTGGCCTTCCACGCCGGACTGGTGGAGGGGTCCGCGGGTCACGCCGCGAGCCTCTTCGCCAAGTTCTGGGTCGCCTTCCCCTTGCGGGCGGCGGTCCCGTGGAGGGGGACGGAGCCGTGGTCGGAGGACCGCCCCTGGCACTACCAGAGGATGGCCGAGTTCGTCCGCGACAACCCCTGGTGCTTGGAGGACGGCCTGGTGCTGGACCATAAGGGTCTGTACAGGGCCTGGAGGGACAGGCACGTGGCTCCGGTCACGGGCGAAAGGCCCGTGATCCTCGGCGCGGACTGGCCCGCGCTCCAGCCCGAGTGGCTGGACGGCGCCAGTGCCGACCTGCACTGGCTGGGGGCCCTGGACCGCCTGCCCGTCAGGGAAAGGTTACACAGGCACGGGGTCGCTCGCTCGCCGTTGTGCCCGGCAGGGTGCGGCGGCGAGGAGACGGTCGGCCACGTCATGTGGTCGTGTCCCGTCGCCTCCGCTCTCTGGGCCAGGGTGTCGGATTGGTGGCGGTCGGTGGGGGGCCACCCCCCCCTGGACAGGGAACTGGTCCTCTACGGCCGGAGGCTGCGTCAGGCCCCCCCGGCCGTGGCGCGAGCGCTATGGGCCGCCGTGTCGGCAGCGAAATGCGTGCTCTGGGGCGCCCGTTGTGAGTGCCTCCAGCGGGCCGCCCCCCGGGTGGACCCCGAGTCGATGATGGCAGCCCTCCGCAACAGGATCCGCCAGGTAAGGAGGGGGGGAGGGGCGGGGGAGGGAATCGTCAGGGCGGGAGTAGGGCGGCTGGACGAGGGCGGTTTCGCAGGCCCCACCGTGCTGGGGCGGCCGTGGTGGCCGCGGGGACTGGGGGGGCCTTCCTGACCCCAAGCCCCCGGTCGGTGAGCGGGGTCCGGGAGGGGGGGGGGGGTGGGGGTTTGTTGGGCGGGCGGGACTCTGTCGTGCCGGGCGGGGGCCTGTTTGAGGGCGGGGGTGATGCGTCGGGCCGCGCGGGAGAATGCTGTGGGATTTTGTTGGGACGGGAGGGTTTTATTCGGGGGGGGTGGGGGCTGTGGGACTGTGTTGGTGTGGGTGGGTTTTGTGGGGGGGGGGTTTTGTGGGGACGGTTTTTGGGGTCGGGCGGGTCTTTCCGGGTGTTTGGTTTTTGGGGGGTGGGTACTGTGGGACTTTGTTGGACTAGGGGTGGTGGGGAGTGTGGTGGTGGGTGTGCACGTGTTTTTGAGTTGATTGGAATGTGTGAAGCATCTGTTTGAATAAAGCGTGGGTTTACCCCGATTAAAAAAAAAAAAAATCTGTTCTTATCAGTTTAATATCTGATACGCCCTCTATATGAGGGCTACATATTAAATGGATTTTTAGAACAGGGAGCCAGAACAGGAGCTTGCTCCTTCTGCTCCACGCATCGACCTGGTATTGCAGTACCTCCAGGAGCGGTGCACCTTCCTTACAGCGGTGCAAAGAAAGAAGAAACGACTGGGTCGTTGGCTAAGTGCTCAAGAGGGCTGGAATTGATCGGGGGATGGTCAGTTCCTGTGATCTGTCTTGTTTTTTTTTCTGCTTGTGTTTTGAAGTGAACCCATGCATGCTTGTGTTGTTTTCTTCTTCTGTTTGTTTATTTATTTATTTAATTCTGTACTCGCTGGCAGGGGAGGGTCTTTTTCGCGCGTTTTCCGTTTTCCCTCCGTTTTTGTTCTTTTTTTTTTTTTTTTTTTTTTTTTTTTTTTTAACTTTTTTTTTTTTTTAACTCGATATGTTGTTTGGCTTGTCTCTTTGTGTTCTTTTGTGTCCCCTTCTGCTCTTTAGGCAAGGACGACCGTCCCGCTCAGGTGTGACGTCATCAGGACTCGTGCGTTTTAACTGGAGGAGAAGACAAAAAAGTTGAAGGTTGTCTTCCCTCTCAATCTGCCCTTGCTCCCTGCCTTCCTCCAGCTGCCTCGGCCCTTTCTGGACCTCGGAGGGGTTTGGTGGGTTACGGGTATAGCTCGGGTTTCTCTTCATTCACGTATAAATCTTTCGCCTTTTACTAAAGATTTCCGTGGAGGGGAACGTTGACGAGTATTGCTTATTTTTTGAAAGCTTTGCTTTTAGCGAAGCTGCTCATCTCAGTACCAAAGGAAAAAAAAAAAAAAAAAAAGACAGAGAGAGAGAGAGAATGAAAACATGAATGAATCAATAAATAATAATAATAATAATAATAATAATAATAAAAAAATAGACTATGAAGGAATGATGACAAAAGAAAACAGTAAAAAAAAAAAAAAAAGTTTGTAAGGAATAATGGTAAAAGACAGACCTCTTTGAACAATGGCTAGAGTAGGGTGACGTTAAATGGGTGGGACATCTGTTGGCTTCGCCGCTTAGTAGCTACATAGTAAAAAGAAGGGCCCCGCAACCAGGTGGCGATATTCGGGTTATCGCTTCTCGGCCTTTTGGCTAAGACAGCGGTCGACTCTCTGGCGGTGCGAGATCTTGGTCTTTGTGACCCTGGTCCTTGCCTCCCGAGAGAAGATTGTACTTGTCCCGGTTCGGTGAAAAAGAGTCTTAGGCAGTAGGCTCTGATCCTGCTTCGTCTGGGGCTCATTGGGGTTTTCGTCTGACGGCTTCCATTCCATCTTGGCTGAAGGGGGAGAACCCCAACACCCACGGTAAGTACAATCCTTTTTAATTTATTTGTTTTAGAATTTTAGATACTTATTGTATTTATTGTTTTAGTGGTTTTATTGAGGCTCGGTTTTTACCGAGGCCACCCGGTGCCTCTCAGCATGTCGGCTGCTCGTGCCGGCATGCGGAGGCACCACAGCGTGCGCCTAGTATTTAAAGAAGTGGAGGGTAAGCTTCTGGGGATGTCCCGTCTGGACTTCTCCAGGAAGCTATTACAAGGTGCCCTCGCTTTTACACCTGCCGATTTGAACTGCTTATTGACTCTGCCCGGAAATAAAGGTTTTGATGTTAGCTTCCGCTCTGCTTCCCTGCTGAAAGATTTTTGGACTCGTTATGAAAATATTAAGGACCAGTTCTCCATGTTTAAGGTGGAAAAACTTTCTGATAATTCACATAAAGTGGTGATTGTCAGAATGTTTAATGAAACCGTAACAGGAGAAGACATTGTTACATGGCTGGCTAGATTCTGTACCGTTAAAAGCCCACCTATCAAGGTTCTGGACGAGGACGGCATTTGGAACTGCTCGTGGCGAGTTCCCATTAAACAATGGGAAGACCCGAGCAGTTACTTAGGCCTGAGACAGATACCGTCCATGATAGTGCTGGGTGAAAACCGCGGTTACATCTTTTACCAAGGTATGCCCAAACTATGCCGCAAGTGCGGAAAGTTTGGGCACCTTGCAGAGGCATGTGCAGAAATTGTGTGTGGGAAGTGTAGAGAAATTGGGCACACTTATGAGGAGTGTCCCAATGGCAGAAGGTGCAATCTTTGTGGTGAGAATTCCCATCTCTACAGAGATTGCCCAAAATCATTTGCCAACAAATTAAAGGCCACCAAAATGGCCGCCAGGCAGCATGGCCAAGAGGAGCAGGAGAAGGAGAAGGAAATGGAGGAGGAAGGGGCGGTCCCTGAGGTTTCGGCGGGAGATTCAAATCTCCAGCCGGCCTCAGGGAATGGCCATGCTGCAGAGGGCGGGGCTAGCATCCGGGCGGAGTCACAGCAGGAGCTGGAGGCCACACCCCTCCAGCCTGAACAAGGAAACAAGATGGTGGTGGAGCAGGAGGAGGAGGAAACCAACTCCTCCATGGTGACGGTGGAGGAAGGTGTAGTGGCCTCCAGCGGGGGTGAGTCAACCGGCTCACTCCCAAACGCTCAGGTGGGGAAAAGACCTGCGGAGTCTCCTCTGTCTGTATTGATAGAGAAAAAACAGAGGGCCGCACAAGGTTCAGCCAGTTCTTCCTCGGAAGACCTGAACCGGCTGTGGCCCGCTGGTTCTCCAAATGAAGTTTCTTTCCTCCAATTCAAGCTTACATCATCAACGCCTAAGGCCCCCACAGCATGTGACTGTGGGGAACCAGCGGCAGGAGGCACCAGCTCACCTCCTCTCTCCAAAATAATGGAGATTAAGGAAGAGCAGGTGTCACAGTTACTTTAAGTAACTTTTAAATGCCTTTTTAAACTGTTTTTATTTCAGTAGTCTCTTTTAAATGACTTTTTAAATGAAGTACCTGTTTTAAAACCATAAATGCTCATGGCTCTTACCATTTCAACCATTAATGTTAGAAGTGTGAGAGCCTCCACTAGAGCAGAGAGCGTCTTGTCCTTTTTAAAAGATATAAAGTCAGATGTGTTTTTACTACAAGAGTGTGCTTTGCCGTTTATGAAATCCTACAGAGATTGGGAGCAGCGATGGGCTGCGGGTCCCTCTCTCTGGAGCGGCTCACACTACAACAGAGCCGACGGTGTTGCCATTTTAATTAAAAACCCCCATATTCTGGTGAAGGGCAGCACAGTGGTGCGAGACGGACGGGCTCTTTTAGCAAACCTGACTTTTTTAGGGACGGACTTTAACATTTTAAATATTTATGGTTTTAATGATAAAAATGACAGGTACGACCTTTTAGAAGACCTGCAGCCCCACATGTTAGGGAGGGCTCCTTTAGTGGTGGGAGGGGATTTTAACTGTGTTTTAAATAGGAAAGATAGGAAAGGGAAGGGGGATGATTTTAAATTAGATAAGACATCACTTTTATTACAGGGGATAGTCAAGGATTTTAAATTAGTCGACTGTTTTAAAACAACGCATCCAGGGGAGGAGGGCTTCACCTGGTTCAGTGGTGATTGCGCCCGTGCCTCCCGTATCGACTACATTTTTACGAGAGACTGCCCACCAAGCGATGCTACATTATCCCCCATGTTCTTTTCTGACCACCTCATGCTCTCCTGCACCCTGTCTCTCCCCACCGGTGTGACTGTAGGGGGAGGGCTGTGGAGACTGAACTGCTCCCTGTTACAAGATAAAGAGATAGTTAGGAGTTACAGGGAGCAGTACAGTCTCTGGCAGACCCTCCAAGACTGTTACGATTCACGCGCACAGTGGTGGGAGATGGTGAAACAAAGGACCCAGACTTTTTTTAAGAAAATAGGGAAGGAGAAAAAGAATAGGGAAAGACGGTGCATGTTGGGGCTGCAAAAGAGACTACAGCGTTATTTTAACCTTTTAACCAACGGCATAGATTTTAGTGAAGAAATAAAAGAAATAAAAAGGGAAATGTCGGTTTTAAACAAAATAAAAAGTAAAGCAACTATTTTAAGAAGCAGGGAACAGGAAGTTGAGGAAGGGGAAAAATGTACTCGATATTTTTTTAAGAAGATTTTATCAAGGGGGGGAGGGATTGTAAATATAACAAAAGATGAGAGGGAAGAAAAAACAACGGGAGGGATTTTAAGATTGACAGAAGAATTTTATGAAGAGTTATATAAAGAAAAGAGAGTACACCCTGAGACAATGAAGGAGGTTTTAGATTTTTTAGACAAAACTATTAGCAGTCAGGATGTTTTAACAAGTGATTTTACAGGTGAAGAAGCTTTTAAATGTCTTAAAGGTTTTAAAAAAGGTAAGTGCCCGGGAGAGGATGGACTCCCCGTGGAATTTTATTTGACCTTTTGGGACATTTTAGTAACTGACGTTTTGACTGTTTTTAACGAATTTGAAAACCTTGACCGACTTCCAGACAGTTTTAGAACAGGTATAGTTAGCTTACTTTATAAGAAGGGCGACAAGACCGACTTAAGAAACTGGCGACCGATTACCCTTTTAAACTTTGATTGTAAACTTTTTAGTAAGATTTTATCCAGACGTATGTCTTTGGTTTTAGAGGACGTGATCCACCCGGATCAAGCCTGCGCCGTGCCCGGAAGGAAGATCACAGACAGCCTAGTGTTGGTTAGAGACGTCATCTGTTTTGCGAGAGACAGAAACATTCGACTGATAGTTCTAAATTTAGATTTTGAGAAAGCTTTTGATCGGGTCTCGCACCAGTACCTGTTTCAGGTACTGCAAAAAATGGGGTTCCCAGGGAGGTTCATTAAGTGGGTGGGGCTGCTTTACAAAAATATCAGCAGCAAAATCCGTGTAAATGGGCATCTCACGAAAGCGATCAGTGTACGCTCTGGCGTTCGCCAAGGGTGTTCGTTATCTCCGCTTCTGTACGTGGCATGTATAGAGCCGCTGGCGCAGATCTTGAGAAAGGATAGATGGATCAAAGGACTAGACCTACCAGGTGGACTGACGGCGACCTGCACACTTTTTATGGACGACGTCACGCTTTTATGTTCTGACTTTTTATCGGTCCAAAGAGCATTGGACGTGACTGACTGGTTTGGAAGGGCCTCGGGCGCTAAGCTCAATAGGAGCAAGTCCGAGGCCCAGCTCTTTGGGCCTAGAGGGAACATCGACTTGAACCTGGACGTTGATTTTAAAGTAAATGATATAAAAATTTTAGGACTTAAATTCGACAAAGAGGGTGGTGGACGGGGCAACTGGACTGACGCTTTAGCTAGGGTCAGGCAGAGATTGGGATTCTGGGGACTAAGACAGTTGACGATGGAGGGCAAGATTTTAATCATTAAAGCCGTGATTTTACCCTTGCTTTTATTATTGTGTTCTGTTTTTAGTCCCCCGAGACGATTTCTTTTGAGTCTAGACCGGGCGATATTTTACTTCCTGTGGGGGTCCAAGTGGGAGCGACTGAGGAGGACGGAGGTTAAAAAGAGAAAGGAGAATGGAGGGAAGGGGCTCCCAGACCCCCACCTGTTTTTAGGAAGCAAGTTCGCTGCTTTGCACGTGAAGTATGCGACAGACCCCTCCAGACAGAACAAGACGGCGGTGATGGCGAGGTTCTGGATGGGGTCGTACTTGCAAAGTCTAAAGATTTTAAAACCTGATCTTACGACCCCAGTCTCTTTTACCCTACCCTTTGAATATGATTTTATTAGAAAGTTTTTAAACAAGTATTTTTTAGACAAAGAGGATGTCACCATTTTAACTAATGCCAAGTCTCTTGTTTCTCTTGTGCAGGACCGGGAGGAGGTGAGCCCAGTTCCCGGCCTCACACTCGGTGAGGCCAAACAAGTTTGGAGGAACGCCGCCCACCCCGCTCTTCAGAACAAGCATAAGGACCTGTCGTGGATGGCTGCCCATGAGATCCTCCCGGTCAGGGCCGTGATGCACTCCCGGGGCATGGCGAGGAACCCCATCTGCCCGCGGCCAGGGTGTGGCGAGCCCGAGACCGTGCGGCATGTGCTCTGGGAGTGCAGCGTGGCGAGGGACCTGTGGGCCTTAACCGGCCCCCTGCAATGCCCGTGCCTGCCAGCAGGGGAGGTCCAGCCCACGTTTTACCGGCTAGCGGTAAACGGGGTGGGCCAGGGCCTCGACAAGATACCAGCAGCCGACTTTGCAGCGCTCTGGTCCACCCTGAATCACGTGAAGGCCGCCATTTGGACCTCCCGCAACCTGCTGGTGGGGAAGCGCGTGACGGTGCCCCTGCACGCACTGTCGGCGCTGGTAACATCTTCGCTGCAGGGGACACCGCACGGCGACATTCGGAGGAGGGGGCCGGGGTCTCACGCAGGGGGGTCCAGACCACCACGGCGCCTGGCTCCCGTAGATGCACCCCGTTAACACGGACACAGTAAAAGGAGCAGCGGGCACAGGGGAGGTTCTCCGCTGAGCCCAAAAACGACAGAGGCGTCTCTTCTGAGGAGCGGAGTGGAGCCTGCTTGTTATGGGCTCACCCCGGTTTTGCACAAAGAACAATTTTAACCGATTTTATGGACTATTGCGATTCCTTTTAAACTGGTTTTCACGAACTTTTAAAACATGGACTTGCACTGGACTCCCGTTCCCAAAACACGCACACACACACAAACAAAGAAAATAACAACAATGTAAAACAACAAAACAAAACAAAACAAAACAAAAAAAAAACAGTCAGTTTTGTGAGGGTGTTTTTTATCTTATTGTACCTTTTTTTATTTTTTTATTTTTTTCAACAATGGGATTTATGGAATTTAATAAAGACATGGGGAGGGGAAACTATGGTTTTAAAACGTAATGAAAACGTATTTTAAATGGAATGAAATGAATATTTGTTTTGACTGATGATTTGTTTTAAAATATATGTAAATGTTGTGTACTTGGCTTTTATGCAAAAATGTTTTTACTTGGCTTTTAAAGAAAAAATGTATGGTGACAATAAAAACTTTTCGAAAGAAAAAAAATCTGTTCTTATCAGTTTAATATCTGATACGCCCTCTATATGAGGGCTACATATTAAATGGATTTTTAGAACAGGGAGCCAGAACAGGAGCTTGCTCCTTCTGCTCCACGCATCGACCTGGTATTGCAGTACCTCCAGGAGCGGTGCACCTTCCTTACAGCGGTGCAAAGAAAGAAGAAACGACTGGGTCGTTGGCTAAGTGCTCAAGAGGGCTGGAATTGATCGGGGGATGGTCAGTTCCTGTGATCTGTCTTGTTTTTTTTTCTGCTTGTGTTTTGAAGTGAACCCATGCATGCTTGTGTTGTTTTCTTCTTCTGTTTGTTTATTTATTTATTTAATTCTGTACTCGCTGGCAGGGGAGGGTCTTTTTCGCGCGTTTTCCGTTTTCCCTCCGTTTTTGTTCTTTTTTTTTTTTTTTTTTTTTTTTTTTTTAACTTTTTTTTTTTTTTAACTCGATATGTTGTTTGGCTTGTCTCTTTGTGTTCTTTTGTGTCCCCTTCTGCTCTTTAGGCAAGGACGACCGTCCCGCTCAGGTGTGACGTCATCAGGACTCGTGCGTTTTAACTGGAGGAGAAGACAAAAAAGTTGAAGGTTGTCTTCCCTCTCAATCTGCCCTTGCTCCCTGCCTTCCTCCAGCTGCCTCGGCCCTTTCTGGACCTCGGAGGGGTTTGGTGGGTTACGGGTATAGCTCGGGTTTCTCTTCATTCACGTATAAATCTTTCGCCTTTTACTAAAGATTTCCGTGGAGGGGAACGTTGACGAGTATTGCTTATTTTTTGAAAGCTTTGCTTTTAGCGAAGCTGCTCATCTCAGTACCAAAGGAAAAAAAAAAAAAAAAAAAGACAGAGAGAGAGAGAGAATGAAAACATGAATGAATCAATAAATAATAATAATAATAATAATAATAATAAAAAAATAGACTATGAAGGAATGATGACAAAAGAAAACAGTAAAAAAAAAAAAAAAAAGTTTGTAAGGAATAATGGTAAAAGACAGACCTCTTTGAACAATGGCTAGAGTAGGGTGACGTTAAATGGGTGGGACATCTGTTGGCTTCGCCGCTTAGTAGCTACATAGTAAAAAGAAGGGCCCCGCAACCAGGTGGCGATATTCGGGTTATCGCTTCTCGGCCTTTTGGCTAAGATCAGGCGAGATGTCCTCTTTTGGGGACGAACGGATACTGCTGCTTTTGCGGCCAATCCCCAGTGGGGAGCTGTTTTAAGGCAGCCCACTTGATTAATGCCATGGCTGGGAAGGCGACTAGCTCTGGATTAATCAAAAAAAAAAAAAAAAAAAAAAAAAATCTGTTCTTATCAGTTTAATATCTGATACGCCCTCTATATGAGGGCTACATATTAAATGGATTTTTAGAACAGGGAGCCAGAACAGGAGCTTGCTCCTTCTGCTCCACGCATCGACCTGGTATTGCAGTACCTCCAGGAGCGGTGCACCTTCCTTACAGCGGTGCAAAGAAAGAAGAAACGACTGGGTCGTTGGCTAAGTGCTCAAGAGGGCTGGAATTGATCGGGGGATGGTCAGTTCCTGTGATCTGTCTTGTTTTTTTTTCTGCTTGTGTTTTGAAGTGAACCCATGCATGCTTGTGTTGTTTTCTTCTTCTGTTTGTTTATTTATTTATTTAATTCTGTACTCGCTGGCAGGGGAGGGTCTTTTTCGCGCGTTTTCCGTTTTCCCTCCGTTTTTGTTCTTTTTTTTTTTTTTTTTTTTTTTTTAACTTTTTTTTTTTTTTAACTCGATATGTTGTTTGGCTTGTCTCTTTGTGTTCTTTTGTGTCCCCTTCTGCTCTTTAGGCAAGGACGACCGTCCCGCTCAGGTGTGACGTCATCAGGACTCGTGCGTTTTAACTGGAGGAGAAGACAAAAAAGTTGAAGGTTGTCTTCCCTCTCAATCTGCCCTTGCTCCCTGCCTTCCTCCAGCTGCCTCGGCCCTTTCTGGACCTCGGAGGGGTTTGGTGGGTTACGGGTATAGCTCGGGTTTCTCTTCATTCACGTATAAATCTTTCGCCTTTTACTAAAGATTTCCGTGGAGGGGAACGTTGACGAGTATTGCTTATTTTTTGAAAGCTTTGCTTTTAGCGAAGCTGCTCATCTCAGTACCAAAGGAAAAAAAAAAAAAAAAAAAGACAGAGAGAGAGAGAGAGAATGAAAACATGAATGAATCAATAAATAATAATAATAATAATAATAATAATAATAAAAAAATAGACTATGAAGGAATGATGACAAAAGAAAACAGTAAAAAAAAAAAAAAAAAGTTTGTAAGGAATAATGGTAAAAGACAGACCTCTTTGAACAATGGCTAGAGTAGGGTGACGTTAAATGGGTGGGACATCTGTTGGCTTCGCCGCTTAGTAGCTACATAGTAAAAAGAAGGGCCCCGCAACCAGGTGGCGATATTCGGGTTATCGCTTCTCGGCCTTTTGGCTAAGATCAGGCGAGATGTCCTCTTTTGGGGACGAACGGATACTGCTGCTTTTGCGGCCAATCCCCAGTGGGGAGCTGTTTTAAGGCAGCCCACTTGATTAATGCCATGGCTGGGAAGGCGACTAGCTCTGGATTAATCAAAAAAAAAAAAATAAAAAAAATCTGTTCTTATCAGTTTAATATCTGATACGCCCTCTATATGAGGGCTACATATTAAATGGATTTTTAGAACAGGGAGCCAGAACAGGAGCTTGCTCCTTCTGCTCCACGCATCGACCTGGTATTGCAGTACCTCCAGGAGCGGTGCACCTTCCTTACAGCGGTGCAAAGAAAGAAGAAACGACTGGGTCGTTGGCTAAGTGCTCAAGAGGGCTGGAATTGATCGGGGGATGGTCAGTTCCTGTGATCTGTCTTGTTTTTTTTTCTGCTTGTGTTTTGAAGTGAACCCATGCATGCTTGTGTTGTTTTCTTCTTCTGTTTGTTTATTTATTTATTTAATTCTGTACTCGCTGGCAGGGGAGGGTCTTTTTCGCGCGTTTTCCGTTTTCCCTCCGTTTTTGTTCTTTTTTTTTTTTTTTTTTTTTTTTTAACTTTTTTTTTTTTTTAACTCGATATGTTGTTTGGCTTGTCTCTTTGTGTTCTTTTGTGTCCCCTTCTGCTCTTTAGGCAAGGACGACCGTCCCGCTCAGGTGTGACGTCATCAGGACTCGTGCGTTTTAACTGGAGGAGAAGACAAAAAAGTTGAAGGTTGTCTTCCCTCTCAATCTGCCCTTGCTCCCTGCCTTCCTCCAGCTGCCTCGGCCCTTTCTGGACCTCGGAGGGGTTTGGTGGGTTACGGGTATAGCTCGGGTTTCTCTTCATTCACGTATAAATCTTTCGCCTTTTACTAAAGATTTCCGTGGAGGGGAACGTTGACGAGTATTGCTTATTTTTTGAAAGCTTTGCTTTTAGCGAAGCTGCTCATCTCAGTACCAAAGGAAAAAAAAAAAAAAAAAAAGACAGAGAGAGAGAGAGAGAATGAAAACATGAATGAATCAATAAATAATAATAATAATAATAATAATAATAATAAAAAAATAGACTATGAAGGAATGATGACAAAAGAAAACAGTAAAAAAAAAAAAAAAAGTTTGTAAGGAATAATGGTAAAAGACAGACCTCTTTGAACAATGGCTAGAGTAGGGTGACGTTAAATGGGTGGGACATCTGTTGGCTTCGCCGCTTAGTAGCTACATAGTAAAAAGAAGGGCCCCGCAACCAGGTGGCGATATTCGGGTTATCGCTTCTCGGCCTTTTGGCTAAGATCAGGCGAGATGTCCTCTTTTGGGGACGAACGGATACTGCTGCTTTTGCGGCCAATCCCCAGTGGGGAGCTGTTTTAAGGCAGCCCACTTGATTAATGCCATGGCTGGGAAGGCGACTAGCTCTGGATTAATCAAAAAAAAAAAAAAAAAAAAATCTGTTCTTATCAGTTTAATATCTGATACGCCCTCTATATGAGGGCTACATATTAAATGGATTTTTAGAACAGGGAGCCAGAACAGGAGCTTGCTCCTTCTGCTCCACGCATCGACCTGGTATTGCAGTACCTCCAGGAGCGGTGCACCTTCCTTACAGCGGTGCAAAGAAAGAAGAAACGACTGGGTCGTTGGCTAAGTGCTCAAGAGGGCTGGAATTGATCGGGGGATGGTCAGTTCCTGTGATCTGTCTTGTTTTTTTTTCTGCTTGTGTTTTGAAGTGAACCCATGCATGCTTGTGTTGTTTTCTTCTTCTGTTTGTTTATTTATTTATTTAATTCTGTACTCGCTGGCAGGGGAGGGTCTTTTTCGCGCGTTTTCCGTTTTCCCTCCGTTTTTGTTCTTTTTTTTTTTTTTTTTTTTTTTTTTTTTTAACTTTTTTTTTTTTTTAACTCGATATGTTGTTTGGCTTGTCTCTTTGTGTTCTTTTGTGTCCCCTTCTGCTCTTTAGGCAAGGACGACCGTCCCGCTCAGGTGTGACGTCATCAGGACTCGTGCGTTTTAACTGGAGGAGAAGACAAAAAAGTTGAAGGTTGTCTTCCCTCTCAATCTGCCCTTGCTCCCTGCCTTCCTCCAGCTGCCTCGGCCCTTTCTGGACCTCGGAGGGGTTTGTTGGGTTGCGGGTATAGCTCGGGTTTCTCTTCATTCACGTATAAATCTTTCGCCTTTTACTAAAGATTTCCGTGGAGGGGAACGTTGACGAGTATTGCTTATTTTTTGAAAGCTTTGCTTTTAGCGAAGCTGCTCATTTCAGTACCAAAAAAAAGAGAGAGAGAGAGAGAATGAAAACATGAATGAATCAATAAATAATAATAATAAAAAAAAAATAGACTAGGAAGGAATGATGACAAAAGAAAACAGTAAAAAAAAAAAAAAAAAAAAGTTTGTAAGGAATAATGGTAAAAGACAGACCTCTTTGAACAATGGCTAGAGTAGGGTGACGTTAAATGGGTGGGACATCTGTTGGCTTCGCCGCTTAGTAGCTACATAGTAAAAAGAAGGGCCCCGCAACCAGGTGGCGTTATTCGGGTTATCGCTTCTCGGCCTTTTGGCTAAGATCAAGTGTAGTATCTGTTCTTATCAGAACAGATCTGACGTTTTGACTGTTTTTAACGAATTTGAAAACCTTGACCGACTTCCAGACAGTTTTAGAACAGGTATAGTTAGCTTACTTTATAAGAAGGGCGACAAGACCGACTTAAGAAACTGGCGACCGATTACCCTTTTAAACTTTGATTGTAAACTTTTTAGTAAGATTTTATCCAGACGTATGTCTTTGGTTTTAGAGGACGTGATCCACCCGGATCAAGCCTGCGCCGTGCCCGGAAGGAAGATCACAGACAGCCTAGTGTTGGTTAGAGACGTCATCTGTTTTGCGAGAGACAGAAACATTCGACTGATAGTTCTAAATTTAGATTTTGAGAAAGCTTTTGATCGGGTCTCGCACCAGTACCTGTTTCAGGTACTGCAAAAAATGGGGTTCCCAGGGAGGTTCATTAAGTGGGTGGGGCTGCTTTACAAAAATATCAGCAGCAAAATCCGTGTAAATGGGCATCTCACAAAAGCGATCAGTGTACGCTCTGGCGTTCGCCAAGGGTGTTCGTTATCTCCGCTTCTGTACGTGGCATGTATAGAGCCGCTGGCGCAGATCTTGAGAAAGGATAGATGGATCAAAGGACTAGACCTACCAGGTGGACTGACGGCGACCTGCACACTTTTTATGGACGACGTCACGCTTTTATGTTCTGACTTTTTATCGGTCCAAAGAGCATTGGACGTGACTGACTGGTTTGGAAGGGCCTCGGGCGCTAAGCTCAATAGGAGCAAGTCCGAGGCCCAGCTCTTTGGGCCTAGAGGGAACATCGACTTGAACCTGGACGTTGATTTTAAAGTAAATGATATAAAAATTTTAGGACTTAAATTCGACAAAGAGGGTGGTGGACGGGGCAACTGGACTGACGCTTTAGCTAGGGTCAGGCAGAGATTGGGATTCTGGGGACTAAGACAGTTGACGATGGAGGGCAAGATTTTAATCATTAAAGCCGTGATTTTACCCTTGCTTTTATTATTGTGTTCTGTTTTTAGTCCCCCGAGACGATTTCTTTTGAGTCTAGACCGGGCGATATTTTACTTCCTGTGGGGGTCCAAGTGGGAGCGACTGAGGAGGACGGAGGTTAAAAAGAGAAAGGAGAATGGAGGGAAGGGGCTCCCAGACCCCCACCTGTTTTTAGGAAGCAAGTTCGCTGCTTTGCACGTGAAGTATGCGACAGACCCCTCCAGACAGAACAAGACGGCGGTGATGGCGAGGTTCTGGATGGGGTCGTACTTGCAAAGTCTAAAGATTTTAAAACCTGATCTTACGACCCCAGTCTCTTTTACCCTACCCTTTGAATATGATTTTATTAGAAAGTTTTTAAACAAGTTTTTTTTAGACAAAGAGGATGTCACCATTTTAACTAATGCCAAGTCTCTTGTTTCTCTTGTGCAGGACCGGGAGGAGGTGAGCCCAGTTCCCGGCCTCACACTCGGTGAGGCCAAACAAGTTTGGAGGAACGCCGCCCACCCCGCTCTTCAGAACAAGCATAAGGACCTGTCGTGGATGGCTGCCCATGAGATCCTCCCGGTCAGGGCCGTGATGCACTCCCGGGGCATGGCGAGGAACCCCATCTGCCCGCGGCCAGGGTGTGGCGAGCCCGAGACCGTGCGGCATGTGCTCTGGGAGTGCAGCGTGGCGAGGGACCTGTGGGCCTTAACCGGCCCCCTGCAATGCCCGTGCCTGCCAGCAGGGGAGGTCCAGCCCACGTTTTACCGGCTAGCGGTAAACGGGGTGGGCCAGGGCCTCGACAAGATACCAGCAGCCGACTTTGCAGCGCTCTGGTCCACCCTGAATCACGTGAAGGCCGCCATTTGGACCTCCCGCAACCTGCTGGTGGGGAAGCGCGTGACGGTGCCCCTGCACGCACTGTCGGCGCTGGTAACATCTTCGCTGCAGGGGACACCGCACGGCGACATTCGGAGGAGGGGGCCGGGGTCTCACGCAGGGGGGTCCAGACCACCACGGCGCCTGGCTCCCGTAGATGCACCCCGTTAACACGGACACAGTAAAAGGAGCAGCGGGCACAGGGGAGGTTCTCCGCTGAGCCCAAAAACGACAGAGGCGTCTCTTCTGAGGAGCGGAGTGGAGCCTGCTTGTTATGGGCTCACCCCGGTTTTGCACAAAGAACAATTTTAACCGATTTTATGGACTATTGCGATTCCTTTTAAACTGGTTTTCACGAACTTTTAAAACATGGACTTGCACTGGACTCCCGTTCCTAAAACACGCACACACACACAAACAAAGAAAATAACAACAATGTAAAACAACAAAACAAAACAAAACAAAACAAAAAAAACAGTCAGTTTTGTGAGGGTGTTTTTTATCTTATTGTACCTTTTTTTATTTTTTTATTTTTTTCAACAATGGGATTTATGGAATTTAATAAAGACATGGGGAGGGGAAACTATGGTTTTAAAACGTAATGAAAACGTATTTTAAATGGAATGAAATGAATATTTGTTTTGACTGATGATTTGTTTTAAAATATATGTAAATGTTGTGTACTTGGCTTTTATGCAAAAATGTTTTTACTTGGCTTTTAAAGAAAAAATGTATGGTGACAATAAAAACTTTTCGAAAGAAAAAAATCTGTTCTTATCAGTTTAATATCTGATACGCCCTCTATATGAGGGCTACATATTAAATGGATTTTTAGAACAGGGAGCCAGAACAGGAGCTTGCTCCTTCTGCTCCACGCATCGACCTGGTATTGCAGTACCTCCAGGAGCGGTGCACCTTCCTTACAGCGGTGCAAAGAAAGAAGAAACGACTGGGTCGTTGGCTAAGTGCTCAAGAGGGCTGGAATTGATCGGGGGATGGTCAGTTCCTGTGATCTGTCTTGTTTTTCTTCTGCTTGTGTTTTGAAGTGAACCCATGCATGCTTGTGTTGTTTTCTTCTTCTGTTTGTTTATTTATTTATTTATTTATTTAATTCTGTACTTGCTGGCAGGGGAGGGTCTTTTTCGCGCGTTTTCCGTTTTCCCTCTGTTTTTGTTCTTTTTTTTTTTTTTTTTTTTTTTTTTTTTAACTTTTTTTTTTTTTTTAACTCGATATGTTGTTTGGCTTGTCTCTTTGTGTTCTTTTGTGTCCCCTTCTGCTCTTTAGGCAAGGACGACCGTCCCGCTCAGGTGTGACGTCATCAGGACTCGTGCGTTTTAACTGGAGGAGAAGACAAAAAAGTTGAAGGTTGTCTTCCCTCTCAATCTGCCCTTGCTCCCTGCCTTCCTCCAGCTGCCTCGGCCCTTTCTGGACCTCGGAGGGGTTTGTTGGGTTGCGGGTATAGCTCGGGTTTCTCTTCATTCACGTATAAATCTTTCGCCTTTTACTAAAGATTTCCGTGGAGGGGAACGTTGACGAGTATTGCTTATTTTTTGAAAGCTTTGCTTTTAGCGAAGCTGCTCATTTCAGTACCAAAAAAAAGAGAGAGAGAGAGAGAATGAAAACATGAATGAATCAATAAATAATAATAATAAAAAAAAAATAGACTAGGAAGGAATGATGACAAAAGAAAACAGTAAAAAAAAAAAAAAAAAAAAGTTTGTAAGGAATAATGGTAAAAGACAGACCTCTTTGAACAATGGCTAGAGTAGGGTGACGTTAAATGGGTGGGACATCTGTTGGCTTCGCCGCTTAGTAGCTACATAGTAAAAAGAAGGGCCCCGCAACCAGGTGGCGTTATTCGGGTTATCGCTTCTCGGCCTTTTGGCTAAGATCAAGTGTAGTTATCCGTCCTGCTCTCCGGCAACGGGGTTTGGATGGTGTTTGTCTTTGCGGTCAATCCCCGGTGGGGAGCTGCTTGGACTGCTCGCTTGGTTGCTGATTGGTTTGGGTTGCGATCCACGGCCTTGGAGCGGCGGTTCGGGCACTGTTTGTGTCTGTTTCTGTCGTGCTCTTGGCTGTGTGGACAGTATGCTTGATTGAGGCCTGGGCCGGGAAGGCGACTAGGGCTGGCTGACAGAAAGTATCTGTTCTTATCAGTTTAATATCTGATACGCCCTCTATATGAGGGCTACATATTAAATGGATTTTTAGAACAGGGAGCCAGAACAGGAGCTTGCTCCTTCTGCTCCACGCATCGACCTGGTATTGCAGTACCTCCAGGAGCGGTGCACCTTCCTTACAGCGGTGCAAAGAAAGAAGAAACGACTGGGTCGTTGGCTAAGTGCTCAAGAGGGCTGGAATTGATCGGGGGATGGTCAGTTCCTGTGATCTGTCTTGTTTTTCTTCTGCTTGTGTTTTGAAGTGAACCCATGCATGCTTGTGTTGTTTTCTTCTTCTGTTTGTTTATTTATTTATTTAATTCTGTACTTGCTGGCAGGGGAGGGTCTTTTTCGCGCGTTTTCCGTTTTCCCTCCGTTTTTGTTCTTTTTTTTTTTTTTTTTTTTTTTTTTTTTTAACTTTTTTTTTTTTTTTAACTCGATATGTTGTTTGGCTTGTCTCTTTGTGTTCTTTTGTGTCCCCTTCTGCTCTTTAGGCAAGGACGACCGTCCCGCTCAGGTGTGACGTCATCAGGACTCGTGCGTTTTAACTGGAGGAGAAGACAAAAAAGTTGAAGGTTGTCTTCCCTCTCAATCTGCCCTTGCTCCCTGCCTTCCTCCAGCTGCCTCGGCCCTTTCTGGACCTCGGAGGGGTTTGTTGGGTTGCGGGTATAGCTCGGGTTTCTCTTCATTCACGTATAAATCTTTCGCCTTTTACTAAAGATTTCCGTGGAGGGGAACGTTGACGAGTATTGCTTATTTTTTGAAAGCTTTGCTTTTAGCGAAGCTGCTCATTTCAGTACCAAAAAAAAGAGAGAGAGAGAGAGAATGAAAACATGAATGAATCAATAAATAATAATAATAAAAAAAAAATAGACTAGGAAGGAATGATGACAAAAGAAAACAGTAAAAAAAAAAAAAAAAGTTTGTAAGGAATAATGGTAAAAGACAGACCTCTTTGAACAATGGCTAGAGTAGGGTGACGTTAAATGGGTGGGACATCTGTTGGCTTCGCCGCTTAGTAGCTACATAGTAAAAAGAAGGGCCCCGCAACCAGGTGGCGTTATTCGGGTTATCACTTCTCGGCCTTTTGGCTAAGATCAGGCGAGATGTCCTCTTTTGGGGACGAACGGATACTGCTGCTTTTGCGGCCAATCCCCAGTGGGGAGCTGTTTTAAGGCAGCCCACTTGATTAATGCCATGGCTGGGAAGGCGACTAGCTCTGGATTAATCAAAAAAAAAAAAAAATCTGTTCTTATCAGTTTAATATCTGATACGCCCTCTATATGAGGGCTACATATTAAATGGATTTTTAGAACAGGGAGCCAGAACAGGAGCTTGCTCCTTCTGCTCCACGCATCGACCTGGTATTGCAGTACCTCCAGGAGCGGTGCACCTTCCTTACAGCGGTGCAAAGAAAGAAGAAACGACTGGGTCGTTGGCTAAGTGCTCAAGAGGGCTGGAATTGATCGGGGGATGGTCAGTTCCTGTGATCTGTCTTGTTTTTCTTCTGCTTGTGTTTTGAAGTGAACCCATGCATGCTTGTGTTGTTTTCTTCTTCTGTTTGTTTATTTATTTATTTATTTATTTAATTCTGTACTTGCTGGCAGGGGAGGGTCTTTTTCGCGCGTTTTCCGTTTTCCCTCCGTTTTTGTTCTCTTTTTTTTTTTTTTTTTTTTTTTTTTTTTTAACTTTTTTTTTTTTTTTAACTCGATATGTTGTTTGGCTTGTCTCTTTGTGTTCTTTTGTGTCCCCTTCTGCTCTTTAGGCAAGGACGACCGTCCCGCTCAGGTGTGACGTCATCAGGACTCGTGCGTTTTAACTGGAGGAGAAGACAAAAAAGTTGAAGGTTGTCTTCCCTCTCAATCTGCCCTTGCTCCCTGCCTTCCTCCAGCTGCCTCGGCCCTTTCTGGACCTCGGAGGGGTTTGTTGGGTTGCGGGTATAGCTCGGGTTTCTCTTCATTCACGTATAAATCTTTCGCCTTTTACTAAAGATTTCCGTGGAGGGGAACGTTGACGAGTATTGCTTATTTTTTGAAAGCTTTGCTTTTAGCGAAGCTGCTCATTTCAGTACCAAAAAAAAGAGAGAGAGAGAGAGAATGAAAACATGAATGAATCAATAAATAATAATAATAAAAAAAAAATAGACTAGGAAGGAATGATGACAAAAGAAAACAGTAAAAAAAAAAAAAAAAAGTTTGTAAGGAATAATGGTAAAAGACAGACCTCTTTGAACAATGGCTAGAGTAGGGTGACGTTAAATGGGTGGGACATCTGTTGGCTTCGCCGCTTAGTAGCTACATAGTAAAAAGAAGGGCCCCGCAACCAGGTGGCGTTATTCGGGTTATCGCTTCTCGGCCTTTTGGCTAAGACAGCGGTCGACTCTCTGGCGGTGCGAGATCTTGGTCTTTGTGACCCTGGTCCTTGCCTCCCGAGAGAAGATTGTACTTGTCCCGGTTCGGTGAAAAAGAGTCTTAGGCAGTAGGCTCTGATCCTGCTTCGTCTGGGGCTCATTGGGGTTTTCGTCTGACGGCTTCCATTCCATCTTGGCTGAAGGGGGAGAACCCCAACACCCACGGTAAGTACAATCCTTTTTAATTTATTTGTTTTAGAATTTTAGATACTTATTGTATTTATTGTTTTAGTGGTTTTATTGAGGCTCGGTTTTTACCGAGGCCACCCGGTGCCTCTCAGCATGTCGGCTGCTCGTGCCGGCATGCGGAGGCACCACAGCGTGCGCCTAGTATTTAAAGAAGTGGAGGGTAAGCTTCTGGGGATGTCCCGTCTGGACTTCTCCAGGAAGCTATTACAAGGTGCCCTCGCTTTTACACCTGCCGATTTGAACTGCTTATTGACTCTGCCCGGAAATAAAGGTTTTGATGTTAGCTTCCGCTCTGCTTCCCTGCTGAAAGATTTTTGGACTCGTTATGAAAATATTAAGGACCAGTTCTCCATGTTTAAGGTGGAAAAACTTTCTGATAATTCACATAAAGTGGTGATTGTCAGAATGTTTAATGAAACCGTAACAGGAGAAGACATTGTTACATGGCTGGCTAGATTCTGTACCGTTAAAAGCCCACCTATCAAGGTTCTGGACGAGGACGGCATCTGGAACTGCTCGTGGCGAGTTCCCATTAAACAATGGGAAGACCCGAGCAGTTACTTAGGCCTGAGACAGATACCGTCCATGATAGTGCTGGGTGAAAACCGCGGTTACATCTTTTACCAAGGTATGCCCAAACTATGCCGCAAGTGCGGAAAGTTTGGGCACCTTGCAGAGGCATGTGCAGAAATTGTGTGTGGGAAGTGTAGAGAAATTGGGCACACTTATGAGGAGTGTCCCAATGGCAGAAGGTGCAATCTTTGTGGTGAGAATTCCCATCTCTACAGAGATTGCCCAAAATCATTTGCCAACAAATTAAAGGCCACCAAAATGGCCGCCAGGCAGCATGGCCAAGAGGAGCAGGAGAAGGAGAAGGAAATGGAGGAGGAAGGGGCGGTCCCTGAGGTTTCGGCGGGAGATTCAAATCTCCAGCCGGCCTCAGGGAATGGCTATGCTGCAGAGGGCGGGGCTAGCATCCGGGCGGAGTCACAGCAGGAGCTGGAGGCCACACCCCTCCAGCCTGAACAAGGAAACAAGATGGTGGTGGAGCAGGAGGAGGAGGAAACCAACTCCTCCATGGTGACGGTGGAGGAAGGTGTAGGGGCCTCCAGCGGGGGTGAGTCAACCGGCTCACTCCCAAACGCTCAGGTGGGGAAAAGACCTGCGGAGTCTCCTCTGTCTGTATTGATAGAGAAAAAACAGAGGGCCGCACAAGGTTCAGCCAGTTCTTCCTTGGAAGACCTGAACCGGCTGTGGCCCGCTGGTTCTCCAAATGAAGTTTCTTTCCTCCAATTCAAGCTTACATCATCAACGCCTAAGGCCCCCACAGCATGTGACTGTGGGGAACCAGCGGCAGGAGGCACCAGCTCACCTCCTCTCTCCAAAATAATGGAGATTAAGGAAGAGCAGGTGTCACAGTTACTTTAGTAACTTTTAAATGCCTTTTTAAACTGTTTTTATTTCAGTAGTCTCTTTTAAATGACTTTTTAAATGAAGTACCTGTTTTAAAACCATAAATGCTCATGGCTCTTACCATTTCAACCATTAATGTTAGAAGTGTGAGAGCCTCCACTAGAGCAGAGAGCGTCTTGTCCTTTTTAAAAGATATAAAGTCAGATGTGTTTTTACTACAAGAGTGTGCTTTGCCGTTTATGAAATCCTACAGAGATTGGGAGCAGCGATGGGCTGCGGGTCCCTCTCTCTGGAGCGGCTCACACTACAACAGAGCCGACGGTGTTGCCATTTTAATTAAAAACCCCCATATTCTGGTGAAGGGCAGCACAGTGGTGCGAGACGGACGGGCTCTTTTAGCAAACCTGACTTTTTTAGGGACGGACTTTAACATTTTAAATATTTATGGTTTTAATGATAAAAATGACAGGTACGACCTTTTAGAAGACCTGCAGCCCCACATGTTAGGGAGGGCTCCTTTAGTGGTGGGAGGGGATTTTAACTGTGTTTTAAATAGGAAAGATAGGAAAGGGAAGGGGGATGATTTTAAATTAGATAAGACATCACTTTTATTACAGGGGATAGTCAAGGATTTTAAATTAGTCGACTGTTTTAAAACAACGCATCCAGGGGAGGAGGGCTTCACCTGGTTCAGTGGTGATTGCGCCCGTGCCTCCCGTATCGACTACATTTTTACGAGAGACTGCCCACCAAGCGATGCTACATTATCCCCCATGTTCTTTTCTGATCACCTCATGCTCTCCTGCACCCTGTCTCTCCCCACCGGTGTGACTGTAGGGGGAGGGCTGTGGAGACTGAACTGCTCCCTGTTACAAGATAAAGAGATAGTTAGGAGTTACAGGGAGCAGTACAGTCTCTGGCAGACCCTCCAAGACTGTTACGATTCACGCGCACAGTGGTGGGAGATGGTGAAACAAAGGACCCAGACTTTTTTTTAAGAAAATAGGGAAGGAGAAAAAGAATAGGGAAAGACGGTGCATGTTGGGGCTGCAAAAGAGACTACAGCGTTATTTTAACCTTTTAACCAACGGCATAGATTTTAGTGAAGAAATAAAAGAAATAAAAAGGGAAATGTCGGTTTTAAACAAAATAAAAAGTAAAGCAACTATTTTAAGAAGCAGGGAACAGGAAGTTGAGGAAGGGGAAAAATGTACTCGATATTTTTTTAAGAAGATTTTATCAAGGGGGGGAGGGATTGTAAATATAACAAAAGATGAGAGGGAAGAAAAAACAACGGGAGGGATTTTAAGATTGACAGAAGAATTTTATGAAGAGTTATATAAAGAAAAGAGAGTACACCCTGAGACAATGAAGGAGGTTTTAGATTTTTTAGACAAAACTATTAGCAGTCAGGATGTTTTAACAAGTGATTTTACAGGTGAAGAAGCTTTTAAATGTCTTAAAGGTTTTAAAAAAGGTAAGTGCCCGGGAGAGGATGGACTCCCCGTGGAATTTTATTTGACCTTTTGGGACATTTTAGTAACTGACGTTTTGACTGTTTTTAACGAATTTGAAAACCTTGACCGACTTCCAGACAGTTTTAGAACAGGTATAGTTAGCTTACTTTATAAGAAGGGCGACAAGACCGACTTAAGAAACTGGCGACCGATTACCCTTTTAAACTTTGATTGTAAACTTTTTAGTAAGATTTTATCCAGACGTATGTCTTTGGTTTTAGAGGACGTGATCCACCCGGATCAAGCCTGCGCCGTGCCCGGAAGGAAGATCACAGACAGCCTAGTGTTGGTTAGAGACGTCATCTGTTTTGCGAGAGACAGAAACATTCGACTGATAGTTCTAAATTTAGATTTTGAGAAAGCTTTTGATCGGGTCTCGCACCAGTACCTGTTTCAGGTACTGCAAAAAATGGGGTTCCCAGGGAGGTTCATTAAGTGGGTGGGGCTGCTTTACAAAAATATCAGCAGCAAAATCCGTGTAAATGGGCATCTCACAAAAGCGATCAGTGTACGCTCTGGCGTTTGCCAAGGGTGTTCGTTATCTCCGCTTCTGTACGTGGCATGTATAGAGCCGCTGGCGCAGATCTTGAGAAAGGATAGATGGATCAAAGGACTAGACCTACCAGGTGGACTGACGGCGACCTGCACACTTTTTATGGACGACGTCACGCTTTTATGTTCTGACTTTTTATCGGTCCAAAGAGCATTGGACGTGACTGACTGGTTTGGAAGGGCCTCGGGCGCTAAGCTCAATAGGAGCAAGTCCGAGGCCCAGCTCTTTGGGCCTAGAGGGAACATCGACTTGAACCTGGACGTTGATTTTAAAGTAAATGATATAAAAATTTTAGGACTTAAATTCGACAAAGAGGGTGGTGGACGGGGCAACTGGACTGACGCTTTAGCTAGGGTCAGGCAGAGATTGGGATTCTGGGGACTAAGACAGTTGACGATGGAGGGCAAGATTTTAATCATTAAAGCCGTGATTTTACCCTTGCTTTTATTATTGTGTTCTGTTTTTAGTCCCCCGAGACGATTTCTTTTGAGTCTAGACCGGGCGATATTTTACTTCCTGTGGGGGTCCAAGTGGGAGCGACTGAGGAGGACGGAGGTTAAAAAGAGAAAGGAGAATGGAGGGAAGGGGCTCCCAGACCCCCACCTGTTTTTAGGAAGCAAGTTCGCTGCTTTGCACGTGAAGTATGCGACAGACCCCTCCAGACAGAACAAGACGGCGGTGATGGCGAGGTTCTGGATGGGGTCGTACTTGCAAAGTCTAAAGATTTTAAAACCTGATCTTACGACCCCAGTCTCTTTTACCCTACCCTTTGAATATGATTTTATTAGAAAGTTTTTAAACAAGTTTTTTTTAGACAAAGAGGATGTCACCATTTTAACTAATGCCAAGTCTCTTGTTTCTCTTGTGCAGGACCGGGAGGAGGTGAGCCCAGTTCCCGGCCTCACACTCGGTGAGGCCAAACAAGTTTGGAGGAACGCCGCCCACCCCGCTCTTCAGAACAAGCATAAGGACCTGTCGTGGATGGCTGCCCATGAGATCCTCCCGGTCAGGGCCGTGATGCACTCCCGGGGCATGGCGAGGAACCCCATCTGCCCGCGGCCAGGGTGTGGCGAGCCCGAGACCGTGCGGCATGTGCTCTGGGAGTGCAGCGTGGCGAGGGACCTGTGGGCCTTAACCGGCCCCCTGCAATGCCCGTGCCTGCCAGCAGGGGAGGTCCAGCCCACGTTTTACCGGCTAGCGGTAAACGGGGTGGGCCAGGGCCTCGACAAGATACCAGCAGCCGACTTTGCAGCGCTCTGGTCCACCCTGAATCACGTGAAGGCCGCCATTTGGACCTCCCGCAACCTGCTGGTGGGGAAGCGCGTGACGGTGCCCCTGCACGCACTGTCGGCGCTGGTAACATCTTCGCTGCAGGGGACACCGCACGGCGACATTCGGAGGAGGGGGCCGGGGTCTCACGCAGGGGGGTCCAGACCACCACGGCGCCTGGCTCCCGTAGATGCACCCCGTTAACACGGACACAGTAAAAGGAGCAGCGGGCACAGGGGAGGTTCTCCGCTGAGCCCAAAAACGACAGAGGCGTCTCTTCTGAGGAGCGGAGTGGAGCCTGCTTGTTATGGGCTCACCCCGGTTTTGCACAAAGAACAATTTTAACCGATTTTATGGACTATTGCGATTCCTTTTAAACTGGTTTTCACGAACTTTTAAAACATGGACTTGCACTGGACTCCCGTTCCCAAAACACGCACACACACACAAACAAAGAAAATAACAACAATGTAAAACAACAAAACAAAACAAAACAAAACAAAAAAAACAGTCAGTTTTGTGAGGGTGTTTTTTATCTTATTGTACCTTTTTTTATTTTTTTTATTTTTTTCAACAATGGGATTTATGGAATTTAATAAAGACATGGGGAGGGGAAACTATGGTTTTAAAACGTAATGAAAACGTATTTTAAATGGAATGAAATGAATATTTGTTTTGACTGATGATTTGTTTTAAAATATATGTAAATGTTGTGTACTTGGCTTTTATGCAAAAATGTTTTTACTTGGCTTTTAAAGAAAAAATGTATGGTGACAATAAAAACTTTTCGAAAGAAAAAAATCTGTTCTTATCAGTTTAATATCTGATACGCCCTCTATATGAGGGCTACATATTAAATGGATTTTTAGAACAGGGAGCCAGAACAGGAGCTTGCTCCTTCTGCTCCACGCATCGACCTGGTATTGCAGTACCTCCAGGAGCGGTGCACCTTCCTTACAGCGGTGCAAAGAAAGAAGAAACGACTGGGTCGTTGGCTAAGTGCTCAAGAGGGCTGGAATTGATCGGGGGATGGTCAGTTCCTGTGATCTGTCTTGTTTTTCTTCTGCTTGTGTTTTGAAGTGAACCCATGCATGCTTGTGTTGTTTTCTTCTTCTGTTTGTTTATTTATTTATTTATTTATTTAATTCTGTACTTGCTGGCAGGGGAGGGTCTTTTTCGCGCGTTTTCCGTTTTCCCTCCGTTTTTGTTCTTTTTTTTTTTTTTTTTTTTTTTTTTTTTTAACTTTTTTTTTTTTTTTAACTCGATATGTTGTTTGGCTTGTCTCTTTGTGTTCTTTTGTGTCCCCTTCTGCTCTTTAGGCAAGGACGACCGTCCCGCTCAGGTGTGACGTCATCAGGACTCGTGCGTTTTAACTGGAGGAGAAGACAAAAAAGTTGAAGGTTGTCTTCCCTCTCAATCTGCCCTTGCTCCCTGCCTTCCTCCAGCTGCCTCGGCCCTTTCTGGACCTCGGAGGGGTTTGTTGGGTTGCGGGTATAGCTCGGGTTTCTCTTCATTCACGTATAAATCTTTCGCCTTTTACTAAAGATTTCCGTGGAGGGGAACGTTGACGAGTATTGCTTATTTTTTGAAAGCTTTGCTTTTAGCGAAGCTGCTCATCTCAGTACCAAAAAAAAGAGAGAGAGAGAGAGAATGAAAACATGAATGAATCAATAAATAATAATAATAAAAAAAAAATAGACTAGGAAGGAATGATGACAAAAGAAAACAGTAAAAAAAAAAAAAAAAAGTTTGTAAGGAATAATGGTAAAAGACAGACCTCTTTGAACAATGGCTAGAGTAGGGTGACGTTAAATGGGTGGGACATCTGTTGGCTTCGCCGCTTAGTAGCTACATAGTAAAAAGAAGGGCCCCGCAACCAGGTGGCGTTATTCGGGTTATCGCTTCTCGGCCTTTTGGCTAAGATCAAGTGTAGTATCTGTTCTTTTAAGAACGGCCTACGCTTGAATAAAAGAGCATGGCGGAGAGAGCGTCGTCGTCGGCCCGAGTGGTGCGACTGAAGCACACGGTGCGGCTGGAGCTGGTACCAGAAGCGGAGGAGGCGGACAGGAGGAGATTCGGATGGGACTACGTGGTCCAGCGGGTGCTGAGGGACTTCGGAGGGCTCGGTCCCTCACGGGTCTTCTGCCTGCAGGACTTCGCGGCGGCGGGTTTCGTGGACGTCACCCTGGCGTCCTACAGCGACTGCACGGCGCTCTTCGCGAAGTGCAGCAAGGGGACTCAGGAAGAGGTGCTGCGGGGGCTGCGGGCCGTCCCCCTCTTCGCCATGGACGAAGTCCCGGTGACGGTCCACATGTACAACCCGTACGTGGAGGACGACGTCATCCGGGCCTTCTTGGGGCGGTACTGCAGCTCCGTCTCGGCGGGAGAGAAGGTGAAAGGGCGGTTCGGCATCTGGAACGGGAAGAGGAGGTTCCTGGTCCGGCTCCGGGTGGACCCTGCCGGCACGGGGGGTCTGCTCCACCCGCCTGGGAGCTTTGCCATCGGCCCGCACCGGGGGTTCCTGCACTACCCCGGCCAGCCCCTGTACTGCAGGAGGTGCGGTGCCCTCGGGCACAGCAAAGAGGCGTGCTCGGGGAAGCACTGCCGCTTCTGCGGTTCCGACCAGCACGGGGCGGCCGAGTGCGGGGCCCCCAAGGCCTGCAGCCTGTGCGGAAGCCAGGGACACCTCTTCCGTTCCTGCCCCTCCCGCCGAGGCACGTACGCCAGCCTCTTCCTGGATGAGTACAGGCCGCCCGAACCAGACCAGGCACCGCCGAGAGGGGACGCCAGGGTGCCCGCCGCCGCCGCCGCCGTCGTGGACGACGGAGAGGCCGGGCCTTCCACCGCCTGCAGGGGCCCTCCTCCTCCCCCTCGGCCCCCAACGCCGCCGCCTCTGCCACCGCCTCCGCCCCCACCATCAGCGACGGAGGCTCCGGCCGCACCGGTCCCGGAGGACCTGCCGGCAGGACAGCAGCAGCAGGAGGCGCCACCGACGCCGGGAGACGTCGTCGCGGAGACCCTGCTGGGCCCCACCGGCGAGTCCACGGGCCTCGGGCCGGCCCCACCACTGCCCGACTCCTGGTCGCCCATGGACTGGGCGGAAGTGTTGGAGGGGATGGAGCCCGGGGCAGCCATCGTGCGGCCCGGGTGGGCAACCGTCGCCGTCCCGGACGGCCAGCCAGCGTCGGACCCCCCTGCCCCTGCTCCCGTCAGGGTACGAGACCCTCAGGCTGAGGAGGACGGCCAGAAGGCCAAAAGGTCCAAGGTCGAGGAGGCCCGGGAATTCGACCTCCTCGACCCAGCCAGCGTGCTTTTGCCGGGGCCGGGCCAGCGTGCTGACGACGCTCCCCAGGACCCCAGCACGGACTGGTCTCCGCCCCTGCTGGACGGCTCCTCCTCGTCGGACCCAGAGGACGCAGGTCAGGAGGGGTGGGAGAGGGTGGCCACCAGGTGGACGAGGTCTGGGGGGGGGAAGGGTAAAGGGAAACATAAATGACCGCCCTTATGCGGTATCCTTTCAGGGATAGGGCAGGGGTGGGGAGTATTTTGAGGGAGTGGGACTTTCTTTCGGAAGGGAGGAGGGGTTTTTGGGGAAGTGGTTGGGGACTGAGGGACTTCTTTGGGGTGGGTGGACTTTTGTGGGTGGCGGGTTGTGGGACTGTGTTGGGGTTGGGTGGGCTTGCTGGACTCAGTAGGGTTGTGGGGGTTTGTGCGTGGGGGGGGGTTTGTGGGACTTTGTTGGGTTTGTGCGGGTGGGGGGTTTGTGGGACTGTGTTTGTTGGGGGTGGGCCTTTGCGGGAGGGGGGGGTTGGTGGGACTATGTTTGTTGGGGTTGGGCCTTTGCGGGATTGGGGTTTTTGTGGGACTGTGTTCGTTGTGGGTGGGCCTTTGCGGGAGGGGGGATTTTGTGGGACTGTGTTCGTTGTGGGTGGGCCTTTGCGGGAGGGGGGATTTTGTGGGACTGTGTTCGTTGTGGGTGGGCCTTTGCGGGAGGGGGGATTTTGTGGGACTGTGCTCGTTGTGGGTGGGCCTTTGCGGGAGGGGGGATTTTGTGGGACTGTGTTCGTTGTGGGTGGGCCTTTGCGGGATTGGGGTTTTTGTGGGACTGTGTTCGTTGTGGGTGGGCCTTTGCGGGAGGGGGGATTTTGTGGGACTGTGTTCGTTGTGGGTGGGCCTTTGCGGGAGGGGGGATTTTGTGGGACTGTGTTCGTTGTGGGTGGGCCTTTGCGGGAGGGGGGATTTTGTGGGACTGTGTTCGTTGTGGGTGGGCCTTTGCGGGAGGGGGGTTTTTGTGGGACTGTGTTCGTTGTGGGTGGGCCTTTGCGGGAGGGGGGGATTTTGTGGGACTGTGTTTGTTGTGGGTGGGCTTTTGCGGGTGGGGGGTTTTGTGGGACTGTGTTGGTTTGGGGTGGTTTTGTTGTGGGTGGGGGGTTTATGGGGCGTTTTTGTGGGGTTTTGTGGGTGTGTGGGACTTTGTTGGGTTGGGGTGGGTTTTTGCGGGGTTGGGTGGGGTGGGGGGGTGGGGTTCCGTTTTCTGGGTACGGCGGGAGGGGGGAGGGAGGGACTCCACCGTTTTAGATATGTGTAGACTGACGGTGGGGTCCCTCAACGTCAGGGGCATCAGGGATGGGGTTAAGCGGGAGGCCGTCTTCCGGAGCTTGCGAGCGTTCCGCTGCGAGGTCCTGTTTGTGCAGGAGTGCCACTTGACCTCGCAGCGGGACGCAAGCTTGTATTCGGCCCAGTGGAAGGCGGGCCCCTCGGTGTGGGGGGTGGGGGAAGGAGTGGCGGACGGAGTGGGCATTTTGTTTGGCTCCGGGGACTTCTCGGTCCTGACCGTTCAGTCCCCGGTGCCAGGACGCATCATTTGCGTAGACGGGGAATGGAGGGGGATTGCCCTCAGGGCAATAGGAGTGTATGCTCCTGCCAGCCCGGCCGGTCGGCGAGGGTTCTTTACCCACCTGGAGCCCCTGTTGTTCACGAACAAGGTCCTCGTCGTAGGCGGGGACTTTAACGTGGACCTCGACACAGGGGCCGGGGGGGTGGAACTAGCTAGAATAGTGCAGACTGCCGGGCTGGTCGATTCGCACAGGGTCGTCGAACCCCAGGGGGGAGGACACACCTGGTGTAATTCCAGGGGTGACGCCTCCCGCCTGGACTACATCTTTGTCCGGAACGGAGCTGACATCTTAGCGTGTTGGTCCAGACCGTTCTGGGGCTCCGACCACTGTTACGTGGGAGTTGCCCTGCGCATGCAGGGGGGGGGGCGTGGGAAGGGGGTATGGAGGATGAATGTCGCCCTCCTACGGGATCCGGCCTTTTGCGCCGTTTTCCGGACCCTCTACCCCACATGGAAGAGGATGAAGGTCCTCTATGCCACGGCGGGGGAGTGGTGGGAAGACCTGAAGGAAAAGGTCGCCACCCTCTGCCGGTGGTGGGCGAACGCGGCCGCTCGGAGGAGAGAGCGGGCGATCCGGAGGTGGTCGTGCGACCTGCGAGCCGCCTGGCGGGACCGGAATCAAGTCCGGATCCGGGAAGCCAGTGAGGCCTTGAGGTTTTACCACGAGGCCCAGGCACGCGGGTACTGCAGACAGGCCCAGTACCAACGGATCAGGGAGGATGAGCGCCCTACGCGCTTCTTCTTTGACTCTGTCAAGAAGAGGCAGGCTAGGGTGCACATCCCGGGGCTCAAGTCGGAAGACGGGACGCTCCATGAGGACACCGACGGAATGTTGGTGGCGGCCGCGGCTTACTTCGCCAGAATGTTCCAGGCCCGGGACGTACCGGGAGACGGGGCTCTTGCCTTCCTGGACGCCGTGGAGGGACGGCTGTCGGAAGAGGAAAGGGCCCTCCTGGAGGGAAACGTCACCCCCGCAGAGGTGGAGAGCGCAATGCTCTCCCTGAAAGGCGGCGTGGCCCCCGGAGGTGACGGGCTGCCTGTAGAGTTCTACAGGAGCTTTTGGCCCCTGATAGGTCCGGAACTGCTGGACATGTACGCAGAGGCCGGAGGTTTGGGACTTTTCCCACCCTCCGTTCGGAAGGGGCATGTCACCCTTCTGTACAAGAAGGGAGACAGGACCGACTTGGCAAACTGGAGGCCTATAACATTGCTGACGGTTGATTATAAGATCTTTGCCAAGGTGCTGGTCCGACGCCTCAAGGGAGTCATGGCTTCCCTGGTCCGTCCGGATCAAACCTGCGGGGTGCCCGGGCGCACAGGCAGTATGAACTTGGCTCTCATACGAGACGCCATTGCCTGGGCGGAGCAGCGCCGGGTGCCCCTGGCGGTGCTGAGTCTGGACCAGGAGAAGGCCTTCGACCGGGTTAACCACGCCTTCCTCTTCGCAGTTCTGCAGAAGATGGGCGTGGGCCCGGGCTTCCTAGCCCTAGTACGACTTCTTTATACAGAAGTCACCAGCAAGGTGGGGGTAAACGGCCACTTCTCGGCCGAGGTCGAGCAGAAGGGAGGGGTACGACAGGGGTGCCCGCTGTCTCCCCTGCTCTACGTCCTGTACATCGAGACGCTGGTCGAGCGGCTGCGACGAGAGCCTGCTTTCGGCGGCCTGCACATCCCAGGAGGAAGGGGTCTCAGCGCGAAGGTGGCGATTTACGCCGACGACGCCACCCTCTTCCTGGGAAAGGACCGGGACTTCGAGGTCACAGGACGGATTCTGGAGGAGTTCTCGGTTGTGACCGGAGCCCGCATCAACAGGGCCAAATCGGCCGTGTTGTATGTCGGGGGATGGGCCGGGAGGGCCGACGTCCCCGGCGGGTACTCGCTCTGCGAGGGTGGCCTCAGGATACTGGGGGTCACCTTCTGGAGGGAGGACTCGGCCCAGAAGAACTGGGACGCGGCGTTAGCGAAGCTGCAGGTCAGGGCGGCACGCTGGAGCGAGAGGGATCTCTCGTTGTCCGGCAGGGTCCTGGTCGTGAACTCGGACTTGCTGGCTGGCCTGAACCACCTGGCCTACGTCTTCCCAATCCCTTTCGTGACGGGAAGACGGGTAGAAAGGTGCGTTTTCACCTTTGTGTGGGGCGGGAGGTACGAGCAGGTCGCTAGGACGACCATGTACCTCCCGGTCGCCAGGGGAGGTAGAGGGGTGTTCTGCGCGCCGGTGAAGGCCGCGACTTTGTTCGTGGCCTTCCTGGCGAGGCTGGTCGAGGGCCACGGAGGACACCCCGCCACCCTGTTCGCGAGGTTCTGGCTGGGGTTCGCCCTGAGAAGGGCGATCCCCTGGAACGGGATGGCGCCGTGGTCCGTCGACCGACCCTGGCATTACGCCAGGGCGGCCGACTTTGTCAAGGACCACCCGTGGTGCACGGAGGACGGCGCCGTGCTCGACCACCGGCGCCTTTACGCGCGGTGGCGGGACGGAGCAGGGGAGGGCGTGAGGATACGCCCGCCGAGGGCGCCCAACTTACGTTGGGCGGCCCTACAACCCGGCTGGTTGGACGGGGCCAGCAAGGACCTGCACTGGTTGGCCGCCCTCGACCGCCTCGCGGTCAGGGAGCGCCTGCACAGGCACGGCGTTAGCCACACCCCCGTGTGCCCGATGGGCTGCGGCGGGGAGGAGACCGTAGACCACGCCATGTGGTCTTGCCCCGTCGCGGTTCGCTTCTGGGCGGCGGTCTCGGGATGGTGGAGGTCAACCGGTGCCGGGTCGGTCCCGACCAGGGAAATGATTCTGTACGGGCATGGATTGAGCGCCGTGCCCCGCAGAGAGGCCAGGCCTCTGTGGACGGCCGTCTCCGTGGCCAAGTGCGTGCTCTGGGGCACGCGCTGCGAGTGCCTCAGGGTAGCGGAGCCACGGCCGGACACGAGGCACCTCTTCCTCGCCTTTAAGGCGAGGTACGCCACGGTCTCTCAGTCGGGGCGCGAGCCCGGAGAAGGAATCATCAGGGTGGGCGTGGGGGGCAGGGGAGAGAGGTCCGGCTTCGCGGGCCCGACGGTGATGGGGAGGCCCTGGTGGCCCCGCGGATGATTATCCGCGGGCAGGTCCTCTCGCTCTCTCTCCGGGGGAGGGTGGGGGTCTACGTCCGCTCCGTCCGTCCGCTGACAGGGTGGGGGGTGGGGTAGACTGAATTTGGGCTGTTTGGGCAGGTTGGGGATAGGGTGGGTTGTGGTTTGGGGTGGGTTGGTTTTCTTTGGGGATTGGGGGAAATGGATGTTGGGGTGTTGGTGGTGGGATGCAAATGTGTGAATGAATTGTATAGCCTGTGGAATTGGAAAAATAAACGCGCTGGCTGATAAAAAGAAAAAAAAAAAAAATCTGTTCTTATCAGTTTAATATCTGATACGCCCTCTATATGAGGGCTACATATTAAATGGATTTTTAGAACAGGGAGCCAGAACAGGAGCTTGCTCCTTCTGCTCCACGCATCGACCTGGTATTGCAGTACCTCCAGGAGCGGTGCACCTTCCTTACAGCGGTGCAAAGAAAGAAGAAACGACTGGGTCGTTGGCTAAGTGCTCAAGAGGGCTGGAATTGATCGGGGGATGGTCAGTTCCTGTGATCTGTCTTGTTTTTCTTCTGCTTGTGTTTTGAAGTGAACCCATGCATGCTTGTGTTGTTTTCTTCTTCTGTTTGTTTATTTATTTATTTATTTATTTAATTCTGTACTTGCTGGCAGGGGAGGGTCTTTTTCGCGCGTTTTCCGTTTTCCCTCCGTTTTTGTTCTTTTTTTTTTTTTTTTTTTTTTTTTTTTTTAACTTTTTTTTTTTTTTTAACTCGATATGTTGTTTGGCTTGTCTCTTTGTGTTCTTTTGTGTCCCCTTCTGCTCTTTAGGCAAGGACGACCGTCCCGCTCAGGTGTGACGTCATCAGGACTCGTGCGTTTTAACTGGAGGAGAAGACAAAAAAGTTGAAGGTTGTCTTCCCTCTCAATCTGCCCTTGCTCCCTGCCTTCCTCCAGCTGCCTCGGCCCTTTCTGGACCTCGGAGGGGTTTGTTGGGTTGCGGGTATAGCTCGGGTTTCTCTTCATTCACGTATAAATCTTTCGCCTTTTACTAAAGATTTCCGTGGAGGGGAACGTTGACGAGTATTGCTTATTTTTTGAAAGCTTTGCTTTTAGCGAAGCTGCTCATTTCAGTACCAAAAAAAAGAGAGAGAGAGAGAGAATGAAAACATGAATGAATCAATAAATAATAATAATAAAAAAAAAATAGACTAGGAAGGAATGATGACAAAAGAAAACAGTAAAAAAAAAAAAAAAAAAAGTTTGTAAGGAATAATGGTAAAAGACAGACCTCTTTGAACAATGGCTAGAGTAGGGTGACGTTAAATGGGTGGGACATCTGTTGGCTTCGCCGCTTAGTAGCTACATAGTAAAAAGAAGGGCCCCGCAACCAGGTGGCGTTATTCGGGTTATCGCTTCTCGGCCTTTTGGCTAAGATCAAGTGTAGTTATCCGTCCTGCTCTCCGGCAACGGGGTTTGGGTGGTGTTTGTCTTTGCGGTCAATCCCCGGTGGGGAGCTGCTTGGACTGCTCGCTTGGTTGCTGATTGGTTTGGGTTGCGATCCACGGCCTTGGAGCGGCGGTTCGGGCACTGTTTGTGTCTGTTTCTGTCGTGCTCTTGGCTGTGTGGACAGTATGCTTGATTGAGGCCTGGGCCGGGAAGGCGACTAGGGCTGGCTGACAGAAAGTATCTGTTCTTATCAGTTTAATATCTGATACGCCCTCTATATGAGGGCTACATATTAAATGGATTTTTAGAACAGGGAGCCAGAACAGGAGCTTGCTCCTTCTGCTCCACGCATCGACCTGGTATTGCAGTACCTCCAGGAGCGGTGCACCTTCCTTACAGCGGTGCAAAGAAAGAAGAAACGACTGGGTCGTTGGCTAAGTGCTCAAGAGGGCTGGAATTGATCGGGGGATGGTCAGTTCCTGTGATCTGTCTTGTTTTTCTTCTGCTTGTGTTTTGAAGTGAACCCATGCATGCTTGTGTTGTTTTCTTCTTCTGTTTGTTTATTTATTTATTTATTTATTTAATTCTGTACTTGCTGGCAGGGGAGGGTCTTTTTCGCGCGTTTTCCGTTTTCCCTCCGTTTTTGTTCTTTTTTTTTTTTTTTTTTTTTTTTTTTTTTAACTTTTTTTTTTTTTTTAACTCGATATGTTGTTTGGCTTGTCTCTTTGTGTTCTTTTGTGTCCCCTTCTGCTCTTTAGGCAAGGACGACCGTCCCGCTCAGGTGTGACGTCATCAGGACTCGTGCGTTTTAACTGGAGGAGAAGACAAAAAAGTTGAAGGTTGTCTTCCCTCTCAATCTGCCCTTGCTCCCTGCCTTCCTCCAGCTGCCTCGGCCCTTTCTGGACCTCGGAGGGGTTTGTTGGGTTGCGGGTATAGCTCGGGTTTCTCTTCATTCACGTATAAATCTTTCGCCTTTTACTAAAGATTTCCGTGGAGGGGAACGTTGACGAGTATTGCTTATTTTTTGAAAGCTTTGCTTTTAGCGAAGCTGCTCATCTCAGTACCAAAAAAAAGAGAGAGAGAGAGAGAATGAAAACATGAATGAATCAATAAATAATAATAATAAAAAAAAAATAGACTAGGAAGGAATGATGACAAAAGAAAACAGTAAAAAAAAAAAAAAAAAGTTTGAAAGGAATAATGGTAAAAGACAGACCTCTTTGAACAATGGCTAGAGTAGGGTGACGTTAAATGGGTGGGACATCTGTTGGCTTCGCCGCTTAGTAGCTACATAGTAAAAAGAAGGGCCCCGCAACCAGGTGGCGTTATTCGGGTTATCGCTTCTCGGCCTTTTGGCTAAGATCAAGTGTAGTATCTGTTCTTATCAGTTTAATATCTGATACGCCCTCTATATGAGGGCTACATATTAAATGGATTTTTAGAACAGGGAGCCAGAACAGGAGCTTGCTCCTTCTGCTCCACGCATCGACCTGGTATTGCAGTACCTCCAGGAGCGGTGCACCTTCCTTACAGCGGTGCAAAGAAAGAAGAAACGACTGGGTCGTTGGCTAAGTGCTCAAGAGGGCTGGAATTGATCGGGGGATGGTCAGTTCCTGTGATCTGTCTTGTTTTTCTTCTGCTTGTGTTTTGAAGTGAACCCATGCATGCTTGTGTTGTTTTCTTCTTCTGTTTGTTTATTTATTTATTTATTTATTTAATTCTGTACTTGCTGGCAGGGGAGGGTCTTTTTCGCGCGTTTTCCGTTTTCCCTCCGTTTTTGTTCTTTTTTTTTTTTTTTTTTTTTTTTTTTTTTAACTTTTTTTTTTTTTTTAACTCGATATGTTGTTTGGCTTGTCTCTTTGTGTTCTTTTGTGTCCCCTTCTGCTCTTTAGGCAAGGACGACCGTCCCGCTCAGGTGTGACGTCATCAGGACTCGTGCGTTTTAACTGGAGGAGAAGACAAAAAAGTTGAAGGTTGTCTTCCCTCTCAATCTGCCCTTGCTCCCTGCCTTCCTCCAGCTGCCTCGGCCCTTTCTGGACCTCGGAGGGGTTTGTTGGGTTGCGGGTATAGCTCGGGTTTCTCTTCATTCACGTATAAATCTTTCGCCTTTTACTAAAGATTTCCGTGGAGGGGAACGTTGACGAGTATTGCTTATTTTTTGAAAGCCTTGCTTTTAGCGAAGCTGCTCATCTCAGTACCAAAAAAAAAAAAAAAAAAAAAGACAGAGAGAGAGAGAGAGAGAGAGAATGAAAACATGAACGAATCAATAAATAATAATAATAAAAAAAAATAGACTAGGAAGGAATGATGACAAAAGAAAACAGTAAAAAAAAAAAAAAAAAAATCTGTTCTTATCAGTTTAATATCTGATACGCCCTCTATATGAGGGCTACATATTAAATGGATTTTTAGAACAGGGAGCCAGAACAGGAGCTTGCTCCTTCTGCTCCACGCATCGACCTGGTATTGCAGTACCTCCAGGAGCGGTGCACCTTCCTTACAGCGGTGCAAAGAAAGAAGAAACGACTGGGTCGTTGGCTAAGTGCTCAAGAGGGCTGGAATTGATCGGGGGATGGTCAGTTCCTGTGATCTGTCTTGTTTTTTTTCTGCTTGTGTTTTGAAGTGAACCCATGCATGCTTGTGTTGTTTTCTTCTTCTGTTTGTTTATTTATTTATTTAATTCTGTACTCGCTGGCAGGGGAGGGTCTTTTTCGCGCGTTTTCCGTTTTCCCTCCGTTTTTGTTCTTTTTTTTTTTTTTTTTTTTTTTTTTAACTTTTTTTTTTTTTTTTTTTAACTCGATATGTTGTTTGGCTTGTCTCTTTGTGTTCTTTTGTGTCCCCTTCTGCTCTTTAGGCAAGGACGACCGTCCCGCTCAGGTGTGACGTCATCAGGACTCGTGCGTTTTAACTGGAGGAGAAGACAAAAAAGTTGAAGGTTGTCTTCCCTCTCAATCTGCCCTTGCTCCCTGCCTTCCTCCAGCTGCCTCGGCCCTTTCTGGACCTCGGAGGGGTTTGGTGGGTTACGGGTATAGCTCGGGTTTCTCTTCATTCACGTATAAATCTTTCGCCTTTTACTAAAGATTTCCGTGGAGGGGAACGTTGACGAGTATTGCTTATTTTTTGAAAGCTTTGCTTTTAGCGAAGCTGCTCATCTCAGTACCAAAAAAAAAAAAAAAAAAAAGACAGAGAGAGAGAGAGAGAGAGAGAGAATGAAAACATGAACGAATCAATAAATAATAATAATAAAAAAAAATAGACTAGGAAGGAATGATGACAAAAGAAAACAGTAAAAAAAAAAAAAAAAAAAAGTTTGTAAGGAATAATAGTAAAAGACAGACCTCTTTGAACAATGGCTAGAGTAGGGTGACGTTAAATGGGTGGGACATCTGTTGGCTTCGCCGCTTAGTAGCTACATAGTAAAAAGAAGGGCCCCGCAACCAGGTGGCGATATTCGGGTTATCGCTTCTCGGCCTTTTGGCTAAGATCAAGTGTAGTATCTGTTCTTATCAGTTTAATATCTGATACGCCCTCTATATGAGGGCTACATATTAAATGGATTTTTAGAACAGGGAGCCAGAACAGGAGCTTGCTCCTTCTGCTCCACGCATCAACCTGGTATTGCAGTACCTCCAGGAGCGGTGCACCTTCCTTACAGCGGTGCAAAGAAAGAAGAAACGACTGGGTCGTTGGCTAAGTGTTCAAGAGGGCTGGAATTGATCGGGGGATGGTCAGTTCCTGTGATCTGTCTTGTTTTTTTTCTGCTTGTGTTTTGAAGTGAACCCATGCATGCTTGTGTTGTTTTCTTCTTCTGTTTGTTTATTTATTTATTTAATTCTGTACTCGCTGGCAGGGGAGGGTCTTTTTCGCGCGTTTTCCGTTTTCCCTCCGTTTTTGTTCTTTTTTTTTTTTTTTTTTTTTTTTTTTAACTTTTTTTTTTTTTTTTTTAACTCGATATGTTGTTTGGCTTGTCTCTTTGTGTTCTTTTGTGTCCCCTTCTGCTCTTTAGGCAAGGACGACCGTCCCGCTCAGGTTTGACGTCATCAGGACTCGTGCGTTTTAACTGGAGGAGAAGACAAAAAAGTTGAAGGTTGTCTTCCCTCTCAATCTGCCCTTGCTCCCTGCCTTCCTCCAGCTGCCTCGGCCCTTTCTGGACCTCGGAGGGGTTTGGTGGGTTACGGGTATAGCTCGGGTTTCTCTTCATTCACGTATAAATCTTTCGCCTTTTACTAAAGATTTCCGTGGAGGGGAACGTTGACGAGTATTGCTTATTTTTTGAAAGCTTTGCTTTTAGCGAAGCTGCTCATCTCAGTACCAAAAAAAAAAAAAAAAAAAAGACAGAGAGAGAGAGAGAGAGAGAGAGAGAATGAAAACATGAATGAATTAATAAATAATAATAATAAAAAAAAAATAGACTAGGAAGGAATGATGACAAAAGAAAACAGTAAAAAAAAAAAAAAAAGTTTGTAAGGAATAATGGTAAAAGACAGACCTCTTTGAACAATGGCTAGAGTAGGGTGACGTTAAATGGGTGGGACATCTGTTGGCTTCGCCGCTTAGTAGCTACATAGTAAAAAGAAGGGCCCCGCAACCAGGTGGCGATATTCGGGTTATCGCTTCTCGGCCTTTTGGCTAAGATCAAGTGTAGTATCTGTCTTTTTAAAGACGGGCTGCACTTGCTGAAAGAGCAGGATGGCAGAGGAGGCGACCATGCCGGCCCGAGTGGTGCGGCTTAAGAACACCGTCAGGGTGGAACTGGCTAAGGACGCCCCTCAGGACGTGAGGGACCGGTTTGGCTGGGATTGGCTGGTGCTGAGGGTCCTGCAGGGACTTCTGGGCATCGAAAAGAACAAAATTTTCTGCCTGCAGGACTTCTCTGGCGCCGGCTTTCTGGATGTGACCCTCTTCACGTACCTGGACTGCTCGGCCTTCTACGAGGGGTGCAGCCGACTGCGAGACCACGACCTGCTGCGGGGCATCACCTTCTCCCCGCTCTTCGCCCTGGAAGAGGTGCCTATCACCGTCCACCTCTACAACCCGTACGTGGAGGACGGGATCATCCGCGCCTTCCTGGCCAGGTACTGCAGCGCCGTGTCAATGGGAGAGCGACTTCGGGGAAGGTACGGCATTTGGAACGGGAAGCGGCGGTTCCAGGTCCGGCTCCGGGCGGATCCGGCAGCCCCGGGGGCTTTCCTGCACCCCCCGGGGAGCTTTGCCATCGGGCCCCACCGCGGCTTCCTCCACTACCCGGGGCAGCCTCTGTACTGCCGTCGATGTGGAGGCCTGGGCCACGCCAAGGAGGCGTGCCCGGGACTGCGCTGCCGCTTCTGTGGGAAGGACGGCCACACCGCGGCGGACTGCGAGGCACCTAAGGCCTGCAGCATCTGCGGGAGCGACCAGCACCTCTTCCGGGGCTGCCCGCAGCGGACGGCGCCAACGGCCGGCAGTACCGAAGACCGCCCGGGACCCAGCAAGGCTGCCGGCGTTCTAGCCGGCCCCCCACCCAGCCCGGCGGCCGGTCCGGCAGAGCCGGCAGAGGATGCGGCGGGTCCTTCCGACCCTCCGCCGCGCCGGGACTCGCCTGCAGCCAGCACTCCGGTCCCGGCTCCCCGCCCGCCACCCGAGACTGGCCGAGCGGCCCTGGAGGGCCCGGCCACGGGAGATCCGGCGGCCCAGCCCGGCCCGGAGGACACCGCCGACGAGCCCGCCCTGGGAGCGCGCCCTGACTCCGGGGTCTGGACCCCCCTCAATTGGGCCGAGGCCCTGGAGGCCCTCGACCTCCCCAGTGCCCGGCAGCCTGTGGACTGGGCGGAGGACGGCATCCCCGACAGCATGGAGGACATGGACTCGGGACCGTCACCGGGCCCTTCCAGGGTCCGGCCCGCCGGGGACGCGGGGGGCGACCGGGACAGGGAGTCCAAACGCCCTCGCAGCTCGGTGGGGAGTGAGTTCGACCTCCTCTCCGTGGAGCTCTCCGGGGCTGGGGACACCCAGCCGCCAGGGGCGGGGACCCAGGCCTCGGCCACCGCGGCCTCCCGGGACATGGAACTTTCGCCCTTGCTTCTGAGCGCGGACGAGAGCAGCCAGGGAGATGAACACGGGGGGGAAGACTGGACAAGGGTGATGCCCAAGCGGCCCGGGAGGGGGAGGGCGAGAGCTCGCGATTCTGATGGAGGGACGGGTTAGGGAGTGCCCTCTAGGGGCCCTCGGAGGGAGGGTAGGTGGGAGGTGGGTTTGGTGCACGGCGGAGGGGTGGGGGGTGAGTGGTTGGGAGGGAGGTGAGTGTTGTGGGGAGTGGGGGTGGCGGGGGCGGGGTGTGATCCCTAGTCGGCAGGGCCAGCAAGGGGGGGGTTTAGGTGGTCTTTTTCTCCCCTCCCCATGGCGGATCTGAAGGTAGGTACCCTCAATGTTCGGGGGCTGAAGAATGGGGACAAGCGGAGGGCAGTGTTTGGGAGCCTGCGGGACACTAAAAACTCGATCTTGTTTTCCTGCAGGAGTGCCACATTGACTCGGAGGACACCCGGCGGCGTTTCGGGGAGGACTGGCAGTGGGGGCCCTCGGCATGGAGCGCGGGGACTGGGACAGGGGACGGGGTAGGTCTCCTTTTCCGCTCCCACGACTTCGCTGTGACGGCGGTCCTGAGTGTGGTGCCGGGGAGGGTGATATGCACCGATGGTACGTGGAGGGGGCTGAGGTTCCGGGCTGTAGGGGTGTATGCCCCCAGCAGGATAGGGGAGCGCCGGGGGTTTTTCGGAGCTCTGGCACCGCTGCTCTGTACCGGCCGGGTGCTGGTGGTGGGGGGAGACTTCAACGTCGACCCCGACACGTGCCCGGGGGGGGAGCTGGCCCGGGTGATGGCAGGCGCGCAGATGGTAGACGCGTATAGGTCGGTCGAGCCGCACGCAAAGGGTAACTCCTGGAGGAACTCCAGGGGGGACGCTTCGAGGCTCGACCACCTGTACGTGGGAGAGGGGACGGAAGTGCGGCACTGTACGGTGTCGCCGTTCTGGGCCTCCGACCACTGCCTGGTCAGCATGGAGGTGAGGACAGCGGGGCTCCGGACGGGTAGGGGCCTGTGGAGGATGAACACATCTTTCCTCGCAGACCCTGCCTTCCGGGCCGTCTTCCGACAGCTGTACCGGGGCTGGAGGCAACTCCGGGGGCGGTACGGGACGCAGGGGGAGTGGTGGGAGGACACCAAGCGCAGGGTTGCCACCCTTTGCCGGTGGTGGGGGAGGGAGAAAGCGAGGCGTAGGAGGGAGTGGCTCGCCTCCTGGTCGGACGCCCTGTCCGCGGCCTGGCGCGGAGGCGACCAGACCCGGATCAGGGAGGCCAGTGAGGTCCTCAGGGCGTACCATCAGGCCGCGGCCCGCCGACACTGCGCTTTCGTGCGGGGGCAGAGGCTGGAGCTGGACGAGCGTCCGACCCGCTTCTTTTTCGGCTCCGTGCGGGAGCGCAGGGGCCGGCAGTATGTCGAGGGGTTTAGGGACGGAGACCGGCTGGTCACCTCGGTCGAGGGGATGCTCGGCTTGGCGCGTTCCTTTTACGGGGACCTCTTTGGACGGGGGCCGATGGGAGAGGACCCCGCGGCGCCGTTTCTAGACGGCGTCCGGGACCGTCTGCCGGAAGCGGAGAGGCGGGAGCTGGAAGCCCCCATCGCTCTGGAGGAGATGGAGAGCGCCATGCGCTCCCTGAACACCGGGGTGGCCCCCGGAGGGGACGGCCTCCCGGCGGAGTTCTACAGGTCCTTCTGGCCGTTGGTCGGACCGGACCTGGCGGAGGTCTACCGGGAGGCCGGTGGTCTGGGCCGCTTGCACGGGTCTGCCCTCACGGGGCACATCGCGCTACTGCCGAAGAAGGGCGATCGGGCCTCGCTGTCCAATTGGCGGCCCATCACTCTCCTTACGGCGGATTATAAGATCCTGGCGAAGGTGTGGGTCCTGAGGCTTAGGAGGGTCATGGCGTCGGTGGTCCATCCCGACCAGACGTGTGGCGTGCCGGGCCGCATGTGCGCCATGAACCTGGCGCTCGTCCGCGACGCTTTGGCCTGGGCGGAGCAGCGTCGGGTTCCACTGGCCCTCTTGGGCCTCGATCAGGAAAAGGCTTTTGATCGGGTGAACCACGACTTCCTGTTCGCCGTGTTGGAGAGGATGGGCTTCGGCCCGGCCTTTCTGGCAGCGGTGCGCCTGCTCTACAGGGGGGCGGTGAGCCGGGTGGGGGTGAACGGGTACTACTCCGGGCTTCTGGAGCATGGGGGGGGGGTCAGACAGGGCTGCCCCTTGTCCCCCCTCCTCTACGTTCTGTATCTGGAGCCCCTGATGGAGAGGATCAGGCGGGACCGCGCCTTTGGGGGCCTCCACATCCCAGGGGGGAGGGGGTTGGCCGCCAAGGTGTCGGTGTACGCGGACGACGCGACGCTGTTCCTTGGGGCGGACGGGGACTTCCGGGTTGCCGGCGCGATCCTCGAGGCGTTCTCGGACGCCACGGGGGCCCGCATCAACCGCGGGAAGTCTGCGGTCTTGTACGCCGGAACCTGGGCCGGAAGGAAGGATGTGCCAGGGGGTTTCACCCTTTGTCCGGACGGTCTCAAGATCTTGGGCGTTGTCTTTTGGAGAGAGGGCAGCGCCCAGAAGAACTGGGAGGCCGCCCTGGGGAAGCTGCAGGCAAGGGCGGAGATCTGGGGCAGGAGGGACCTTTCGCTGACGGGCCGGGTGCTCGTGGCGAAGGCGGCCCTCATGGCCAGCCTGAACCACCTGGCGTACGTGTTTCCCGTCCCGTTTGTGACGGGCAGGCGGCTGGAACGCCTGCTTTACTCGTTTGTGTGGGGGGGAAGGCAGGAGAAGGTGAGCCGCCGGGTCATGTATCTGGACCGGAAAAAGGGAGGGAGGGGGGTGCCCTGCGCCCCGTACAAGGCCCTAGCCCAGTTTGTGGCCTTCCACGCCGGACTGGTGGAGGGGTCCGCGGGTCACGCCGCGAGCCTCTTCGCCAGGTTCTGGGTCGCCTTCCCCTTGCGGGCGGCGGTCCCGTGGAGGGGGACGGAGCCGTGGTCGGAGGACCGCCCCTGGCACTACCAGAGGATGGCCGAGTTCGTCCGCGACAACCCCTGGTGCTTGGAGGACGGCCTGGTGCTGGACCATAAGGGTCTGTACAGGGCCTGGAGGGACAGGCACGTGGCTCCGGTCACGGGCGAAAGGCCCGTGATCCTCGGCGCGGACTGGCCCGCGCTCCAGCCCGAGTGGCTGGACGGCGCCAGCGCCGACCTGCACTGGCTGGGGGCCCTGGACCGCCTGCCCGTCAGGGAAAGGTTACACAGGCACGGGGTCGCTCGCTCGCCGTTGTGCCCGGCGGGGTGCGGCGGCGAGGAGACGGTCGGCCACGTCATGTGGTCGTGTCCCGTCGCCTCCGCTCTCTGGGCCAGGGTGTCGGATTGGTGGCGGTCGGTGGGGGGCCATCCCCCCCTGGACAGGGAACTGGTCCTCTACGGCCGGAGGCTGCGTCAGGCCCCCCCGGCCGTGGCGCGAGCGCTATGGGCCGCCGTGTCGGCAGCGAAATGCGTGCTCTGGGGCGCCCGTTGTGAGTGCCTCCAGCGGGCCGCCCCCCGGGTGGACCCCGGGTCGATGATGGCAGCCCTCCGCAACAGGATCCGCCAGGTAAGGAGGGGGGGAGGGGGGGGGGAGGGAATCGTCAGGGCGGGAGTAGGGCGGCTGGACGAGGGTGGTTTCGCAGGCCCCACCATGCTGGGGCGGCCGTGGTGGCCGCGGGGACTGGGGGGGCCTTCCTGACCCCAAGCCCCCGGTCGGTGAGCGGGGTCCGGGAGGGGGGGGGGGTGGGGGTTTGTTGGGCGGGCGGGACTCTGTCGTGCCGGGCGGGGGCCTGTTTGAGGGCGGGGGTGATGCGTCGGGCCGCGCGGGAGAATGCTGTGGGATTTTGTTGGGACGGGAGGGTTTTATTCGGGGGGTGGGGGGGGCTGTGGGACTGTGTTGGTGTGGGTGGGTTTTGTGGGGGGGGGGGTTTTGTGGGGACGGTTTTTGGGGTCGGGCGGGTCTTTCCGGGTGTTTGGTTTTTGGTGGGGTGGGTACTGTGGGACTTTGTTGGACTAGGGGTGGTGGGGAGTGTGGTGGTGGGTGTGCACGTGTTTTTGAGTTGATTGGAATGTGTGAAGCATCTGTTTGAATAAAGCGTGGGTTTACCCCGATTAAAAAAAAAAAAAATCTGTTCTTATAATACAAGGGACCCTGGCTTTTAAACCTGACGACTTGAATTGCTTGATGACTCTGCCTGGTAACAAAGGATTTGATGTTAGCTTCCGCTCTGCTTCCCTACTAAAAGATTTCTGGACTCGTTTTGAAAATGTTAAGGACCAGTTCTCCATGTTTAAGGTGGAAAAACTCTCTGATAATTCACATAAAGTGGTGATTGTCAGAATGTTTAATGAAACCGTAACAGGAGAGGACATTGTTACATGGCTGGCTAGATTTTGCACCGTGAAAAGCCCACCTATCAAGGTTCTGGACGAGGACGGCATCTGGAACTGCTCGTGGCGAGTTCCCATTAAACAATGGGAAGACCCGAGCAGTTACCTAGGCTTGAGACAGATACCGTCCATGATAGTGCTGGGTGAAAACCGCGGATACATTTTTTATCAAGGTATGCCCAAACTATGCCGCAAGTGTGGAAAGTTTGGGCACCTTGCAGAGGCATGTACGGAAATTGTGTGTGGGAAGTGCAGAGAAATTGGGCATACTTATGAGGAGTGTCCCAATGGCAAAAGGTGCAATCTGTGTGGTGAAGATTCCCATCTCTACAGAGATTGCCCCAAATCGTTTGCCAACAAGCTAAAGGCTAATAAAATGGCTGCTAGGCAGCATGGCCAGGAGGAGCAGGAGAGGGAGAAGGAAGTGGAGGAGGAAGGGGCGGTCCCTGAGGTTTTGGCGGGAGATTTGAATCTCCAGCCTGCCTCAGGGAAGGGTCAGGCTGCAGAGGGCGGAGCAAATAACCAGGCGGAGTCACAGCAGGAGCTGGAGGCTACACCCCTCCAGCTGGAACAGGGAGACAAGATGGTGGTGGAACAGGAGGAGGAGGAGGAAACCAATTCCTCCATGGTGACGGTGGAGGAGGGTGTAGTGGCCTCCAGCGGGGGTGAGTCAACCGGCTCACTCCCAAACGCTCAAGTGGGGAAAAGACCTGCGGAGTCTCCTCTGTCGGTATTGATAGAGAAGAAACAGAGGGCCGCACAGGCTTCAGGTAGTTCTTCTTCAGAAGACCTGAACCGGCTGTGGCCCGCTGGATCTCCAAATGAAGTTTCTTTTCTCCAGTTTAAGCTGACATCATCCACGCCCAAGGCCCCCACAGCATGTGACTGTGGGGAACCAGCGGCAGGAGGCACCAGCTCACCTCCTCTCTCCAAAATAATGGAGATTAAGGAAGAGCAGGTGTCACAGTTACTTTAAGTAATTTTAAATGCCTTTTTACTGTTTTTAACTTTGTTATTTTAACCCAGTAGTTTCTTTTATATGACCTTTTAAATGAAGTACCTGTTTTAAAACCACAAATGCTCATGGCTCTTACCATCTCAACCATTAATGTTAGAAGTGTGAGAGCCTCCACTAGAGCAGAGAGTGTCTTGTCCTTTTTAAGAGATATAAAGTCTGATGTGTTTTTATTACAAGAGTGTGCAGTACCGTTTATGAAATCCTACAGAGATTGGGAGCAGCGATGGGCTGCGGGTCCCTCCCTCTGGAGCGGCTCACACTACAACAGGGCCGACGGTGTTGCCATTTTAATTAAAAATCCTCATATTCTGGTGAAGGGCAGCACAGTGGTGAGAGACGGACGGGCTCTTTTAGCAAACCTGACTTTCTTAGGGACGGACTTTAACATTTTAAATATTTATGGTTTTAATGATAAAAACGACAGGTACGACCTTTTAGAGGACCTGCAGCCCCACATGCTAGGGAGGGTCCCTTTAGTGGTGGGAGGGGATTTTAACTGTGTTTTAGCTAGGAAAGATAGGAAAGGGAAGGGGGAGGATTTTAAGTTAGATAAGACATCGTTTTTATTACAGGGGTTAGTCAAGGATTTTAAATTAGTCGACTGTTTTAAAACAACGCATCCAGGGGAGGAGGGCTTCACCTGGTTCAGTGGTGATTGCGCCCGTGCCTCCCGCATCGACTACATTTTTACGAGAGACTGCCCGCCAAGCGATGCTACATTATCCCCCATGTTCTTTTCCGACCACCTCATGCTCTCCTGCACCCTGTCTCTCCCCACCGGTGTGACTGTAGGGGGAGGGCTGTGGAGACTGAACTGCTCCCTGTTACAAGATAAAGAGATAGTTAGGAGTTACAGGGAGCAGTACAGTCTCTGGCAGACCCTCCAAGACTGTTACGATTCACGGGCACAGTGGTGGGAGATGATAAAACAAAGGACCCAGACTTTTTTTAAGAAAGCAGGGAAGGAAAAAAAGAACAGGGCGAGAAGATGCATGCTGGGGCTGCAAAAGAGACTACAACGGTATTTTAACCTTTTAAATCATGGCATAGATTTTAGTGAAGAGATAAAAGAAATTAAAAGGGAAATGTCAGTTTTAAACGAGATAAAAAGTAAAGCTACAATTTTAAGAAGTCGAGAACAGGAGGTTGAAGAAGGGGAAAAATGCACAAGATATTTTTTTAAGAAGATTTTATCAAGGGGAAGGGGAATGATAAAACTAACTAAGGAGGGGAGGGAGGAAAATACTACAGGTGGGATTTTAAAAATAATCGAAGAATTTTACGGAGACTTATATAACGTTAAGAAGGTGCACCCCGAGATAATGACAGAAGTTTCAAGTTTTTTAGATACAACAATAAACAGTCAAGAGGTTTTAACAGGAGATTTTAATGGCGCAGAAGCTTTTAAATGTCTTAAAGGTTTTAAAAAAGGAAAGTGCCCGGGAGAGGATGGACTCCCCGTGGAATTTTATTTGACCTTTTGGGACATCTTATCGACAGACATTTTGACTGTTTTTAATGAATTTGAACATTTTGACCGACTTCCAGACAGTTTTAGAACAGGTATAGTTAGTTTACTTTACAAAAAAGGTGACAAAACTGACTTAAAAAACTGGCGACCAATTACCCTTTTAAACTTTGATTGTAAACTTTTTAGTAAGATTTTATCCAGACGTATGTCTTTGGTTTTAGAGGACGTGATCCACCCGGATCAAGCCTGCGCCGTGCCCGGAAGGAAGATCACAGACAGCCTAGTGTTGGTTAGAGACGCCATCTGTTTTGCGAGAGACAGAAACATCCAACTGATAGTTCTAAATTTAGATTTTGAGAAAGCTTTTGATCGGGTCTCGCACCAGTACCTGTTTCATGTACTGCAAAAAATGGGGTTCCCAGGGAGGTTCATTAAGTGGGTGGGGCTGCTTTACAAAAATATCAGCAGCAAAATTTGTGTAAATGGGCACCTTACAAAAGCGATCAGTGTACGCTCTGGCGTTCGCCAAGGGTGTTCGTTATCTCCGCTTCTGTATGTGGCATGTATAGAGCCGCTGGCGCAGATCTTGAGAAAGGATAAATGGATCAAAGGACTAGACTTGCCAGGCGGACTGACGGCGACCTGTACACTTTTTATGGACGACGTCACGCTTTTATGTTCTGACTTTTTATCGGTCCAAAGAGCATTGGACGTGACTGACTGGTTTGGGAGGGCCTCGGGCGCTAAGCTCAATAGGAGCAAGTCCGAGGCCCAGCTCTTTGGGCCTAGAGGGAACATACCAACTGACCTGGACGTTGATTTTAAAGTAACGGACATAAAAATTTTAGGTTTGAAATTTGACAAAGAGGGTGGTGGACGGGGCAACTGGACTGACGCTTTAGGTAGAGTGAGACAGCGTTTGGGGTTTTGGGGACTAAGACAGTTGACGATGGAGGGCAAAATTTTAATCATCAAAGCTGTAATTTTACCCTTGCTTTTATTATTGTGTTCTGTTTTTAGTCCCCCGAGACGTTTTCTTTTAGGATTGGACCGGGCAATCTTTTATTTCCTGTGGGGGTCCAAGTGGGAGCGGCTGAGGAGGACGGAGGTGAAAAAGAGAAAGGAGAACGGAGGGAAGGGGCTCCCAGACCCCCATCTGTTTTTAGGAAGCAAGTTCGCGGCTTTACACATAAAGTATGCGACAGACCCCTCCAGACAAAACAAGACGGCGGTGATGGCAAGGTTCTGGATGGGGTCGTACTTGCAAAGTTTAAAGATTTTAAAGCCCGATCTTAAAACCCCAGTCTCTTTTACCCTGCCCACTGAATATTGTTTTATCAGAAAATTTTTAAAGAAATATCTTTTAGAAAGTGAAGTTGTCACCATTTTAACTGATGCCAGGTCTCTTGTCTCTCTTGTGCAGGACCGGGAGGAGGTGAGCCCAGTTCCCGGCCTCACACTCGGTGAGGCCAAACAAGTTTGGAGGAACGCCGCCCACCCCGCTCTTCAGAACAAGCACAAGGACCTGTCGTGGATGGCTGCTCATGAGATCCTCCCGGTCAGGGCCGTGATGCATTCCCGGGGCATGGCTACGAACCCCATCTGCCCGCGGCCCGGGTGTGGCGAGCCCGAGACCGTGCGGCATGTGCTCTGGGAGTGCAGCGTGGCGAGGGACCTGTGGGCCTTAACCGGCCCCCTGCAATGCCCGTGCCTGCCAGCAGGGGAGGTCCAGCCCACGTTTTACCGGCTAGCGGTAAACGGGGTGGGCCAGGGCCTCGACAAGATACCAGCAGCCGACTTCGCAGCGCTCTGGTCCACCCTGAATCACGTGAAGGCCGCCATTTGGACCTCCCGCAACCTGCTGTTGGGGAAGCGCGTGACGGTGCCCCTGCACGCACTGTCGGCGCTGGTAAAATCTTCGCTGCAGGGGACACCGCACGGCGACATTCGGAGGAGGGGGCCGGGGTTTCACGCAGGGGGGTCCAGACCACCACGGCGCCTGGCTCCCGTAGATGCACCCCGTTAACACGGACACTGTAAAAGGAGCAGCGGGCACAGGGGAGGATCTCCGCTGAGCCCAGAAACGACAGAGGCGTCTCTTCTGAGGAGCGGGATGGAGCCCGCTTGATAGGGGCTCACCCCGGTTTTGCACAAAGGACAATTTTAACCGATTTTATGGACTTTTGCGATTCCTTTTAAACTTTTAAAAAAGAAAAAGGAAACCAAAAACTCACATGGACGTGCAAAAAAACAATGGACCCTTTGAAACATAAAACACGTACACACAAACAAAAAATAAAGAAAAAAATTAAAAAATGACAATGTAAAAAAAATGAAAACAATGTAAATGATTTTCTCAGTGTTGTGAAGAAAGGTGTTTTTTATCATGTATTTTATTGTACTCTATTTTTATTTATTTTTTTTATATATTTTAACAATGGTTTTTAATGGAGGTAAATAAATACAGGGGAAAGCGAAATCAGGGTTTTAAAGTAAAATGAAAAAAGGATTGTTTTAAGAATGTCATGTTGGTTTGGTTGGATTCAATGTACTGTTTTAAGTGAATGTAAATTTGGTGTACTGTGGATTTTATGTAAAAATGATGACTTGGCTTTTAAAATGTATTGGTGACAATAAACTTTTTTTCGAAAGAAAAAAATCTGTTCTTATCAGTTTAATATCTGATACGCCCTCTATATGAGGGCTACATATTAAATGGATTTTTAGAACAGGGAGCCAGAACAGGAGCTTGCTCCTTCTGCTCCACGCATCGACCTGGTATTGCAGTACCTCCAGGAGCGGTGCACCTTCCTTACAGCGGTGCAAAGAAAGAAGAAACGACTGGGTCGTTGGCTAAGTGCTCAAGAGGGCTGGAATTGATCGGGGGATGGTCAGTTCCTGTGATCTGTCTTGTTTTTCTTCTGCTTGTGTTTTGAAGTGAACCCGTGCATGCTTGTGTTGTTTTCTTCTTCTGTTTGTTTATTTATTTATTTAATTCTGTACTTGCTGGCAGGGGAGGGTCTTTTTCGCGCGTTTTCCGTTTTCCCTCCGTTTTTGTTCTTTTTTTTTTTTTTTTTTTTTTTTTTTAACTTTTTTTTTTTTTAACTCGATATGTTGTTTGGCTTGTCTCTTTGTGTTCTTTTGTGTCCCCTTCTGCTCTTTAGGCAAGGACGACCGTCCCGCTCAGGTGTGACGTCATCAGGACTCGTGCGTTTTAACTGGAGGAGAAGACAAAAAAGTCGAAGGTTGTCTTCCCTCTCAATCTGCCCTTGCTCCCTGCCTTCCGTGGAGAGGAACGTTGACGAGTATTGCTTATTTTTTGAAAGCTTTGCTTTTAGCGAAGCTGCTCATCTCAGTACCAAAAAAAAAAAAAAAAAGACAGAGAGAGAGAGAGAGAGAGAGAATGAAAACATGAATGAATTAATAAATAATAATAATAAAAAAAAAATAGACTAGGAAGGAATGATGACAAAAGAAAACAGTAAAAAAAAAAAAAAAAGTTTGTAAGGAATAATGGTAAAAGACAGACCTCTTTGAACAATGGCTAGAGTAGGGTGACGTTAAATGGGTGAGACATCTGTTGGCTTCGCCGCTTAGTAGCTACATAGTAAAAAGAAGGGCCCCGCAACCAGGTGGCGATATTCGGGTTATCGCTTCTCGGCCTTTTGGCTAAGACAGCGGTCGACTCTCTGGCGGTGCGAGATCCTGGTCTTTGTGACCTTGGTCCTTGCCACCTGAGAGAAGATTGTACTTGTCCCTGTTGGTTGAAAAAGAGTCTTAGGCAGTAGGCTCGGACCCTGCTTCGTCTGGGACTCATTGGGGGTTTTCATCTGACGGCTTTATTCCATCTTGGCTCGAGGGGGAAAACCCCACCACTCACAAGGTAAGTGCAATCCCCTTTCTTCATTGTTTTTAGTATTTTAGCTAATTAGTGTATTTATTGTTTTTAGTGGTTTTACTGGGCAGCGGGCCACCAGGTGCCTTTCAGCATGTCGGCTGCTCGTGCCGGCATGCGGAGGCACCACAGTGTGCGCCTTTTATTCAGTGAACGAGACGGAAAGCTCCTGGGGATGTCTAGGTTGGACTTCTCCAGGAAGCTAATACAAGGGACCCTGGCTTTTAAACCTGACGACTTGAATTGCTTGATGACTCTGCCTGGTAACAAAGGATTTGATGTTAGCTTCCGCTCTGCTTCCCTACTAAAAGATTTCTGGACTCGTTTTGAAAATGTTAAGGACCAGTTCTCCATGTTTAAGGTGGAAAAACTCTCTGATAATTCACATAAAGTGGTGATTGTCAGAATGTTTAATGAAACCGTAACAGGAGAGGACATTGTTACATGGCTGGCTAGATTTTGCACCGTGAAAAGCCCACCTATCAAGGTTCTGGACGAGGACGGCATTTGGAACTGCTCGTGGCGAGTTCCCATTAAACAATGGGAAGACCCGAGCAGTTACCTAGGCTTGAGACAGATACCGTCCATGATAGTGCTGGGTGAAAACCGCGGATACATTTTTTATCAAGGTATGCCCAAACTATGCCGCAAGTGTGGAAAGTTTGGGCACCTTGCAGAGGCATGTACGGAAATTGTGTGTGGGAAGTGCAGAGAAATTGGGCATACTTATGAGGAGTGTCCCAATGGCAAAAGGTGCAATCTGTGTGGTGAAGATTCCCATCTCTACAGAGATTGCCCCAAATCGTTTGCCAACAAGCTAAAGGCTAATAAAATGGCTGCTAGGCAGCATGGCCAGGAGGAGCAGGAGAGGGAGAAGGAAGTGGAGGAGGAAGGGGCGGTCCCTGAGGTTTTGGCGGGAGATTTGAATCTCCAGCCTGCCTCAGGGAATGGTCAGGCTGCAGAGGGCGGAGCAAATAACCAGGCGGAGTCACAGCAGGAGCTGGAGGCCACACCCCTCCAGCTGGAACAGGGAGACAAGATGGTGGTGGAGCAGGAGGAGGAGGAGGAAACCAATTCCTCCATGGTGACGGTGGAGGAGGGTGTAGTGGCCTCCAGCGGGGGTGAGTCAACCGGCTCACTCCCAAACGCTCAAGTGGGGAAAAGACCTGCGGAGTCTCCTCTGTCGGTATTGATAGAGAAGAAACAGAGGGCCGCACAGGCTTCAGGTAGTTCTTCTTCAGAAGACCTGAACCGGCTGTGGCCCGCTGGATCTCCAAATGAAGTTTCTTTTCTCCAGTTTAAGCTGACATCATCCACGCCCAAGGCCCCCACAGCATGTGACTGTGGGGAACCAGCGGCAGGAGGCACCAGCTCACCTCCTCTCTCCAAAATAATGGAGATTAAGGAAGAGCAGGTGTCACAGTTACTTTAAGTAATTTTTAATGCCTTTTACTGTTTTTAACTTTGTTATTTTAACCCAGTAGTTTCTTTTATATGACCTTGTAAATGAAGTACCTGTTTTAAAACCACAAATGCTCATGGCTCTTACCATCTCAACCATTAATGTTAGAAGTGTGAGAGCCTCCACTAGAGCAGAGAGTGTCTTGTCCTTTTTAAGAGATATAAAGTCTGATGTGTTTTTATTACAAGAGTGTGCTGTGCCATTTATGAAATCCTACAGAGATTGGGAGCAGCGATGGGCTGCGGGTCCCTCCCTCTGGAGCGGCTCACACTACAACAGGGCCGACGGTGTTGCCATTTTAATTAAAAATCCTCATATTCTGGTGAAGGGCAGCACAGTGGTGAGAGACGGACGGGCTCTTTTAGCAAACCTGACTTTCTTAGGGACGGACTTTAACATTTTAAATATTTATGGTTTTAATGATAAAAATGACAGGTACGACCTTTTAGAGGACCTGCAGCCCCACATGCTAGGGAGGGTCCCTTTAGTGGTGGGAGGGGATTTTAACTGTGTTTTAGCTAGGAAAGATAGGAAAGGGAAGGGGGAGGATTTTAAGTTAGATAAGACATCGTTTTTATTACAGGGGTTAGTCAAGGATTTTAAATTAGTCGACTGTTTTAAAACAACGCATCCAGGGGAGGAGGGCTTCACCTGGTTCAGTGGTGATTGCGCCCGTGCCTCCCGCATCGACTACATTTTTACGAGAGACTGCCCGCCAAGCGATGCTACATTATCCCCCATGTTCTTTTCCGACCACCTCATGCTCTCCTGCACCCTGTCTTTCCCCACCGGTGTGACTGTAGGGGGAGGGCTGTGGAGACTGAACTGCTCCCTGTTACAAGATAAAGAGATAGTTAGGAGTTACAGGGAGCAGTACAGTCTCTGGCAGACCCTCCAAGACTGCTACGATTCACGGGCACAGTGGTGGGAGATGGTTAAACAAAGGACCAAGACTTTTTTTAAGAAAATAGGAAAAGAGAGGAAAAACAAAGACAGACGGCGCATGTTGGGGCTGCAAAAGAGACTACAACGGTATTTTAACCTTTTATCAAATGGCATAGATTTTAGTGAGGAAGTTACAGAGGTGAAAAGGGAAATGTCGGTTTTAAATGAAATTAAAAGTAAAGCAACTATTTTAAGAAGTCGGGAGCAGGAAGTGGAAGAAGGGGAGAAGTGCACAAGGTATTTTTTTAAGAAGATTTTATCAAGGGGGGGAGGGATTGTAAATATAACAAAAGATGGGAGGGAGGAAAAAACAACGGGAGGGATTTTAAAGGCAACAGAAGAATTTTATGAAGAACTATTTAGAGAAAAAAGTGTACAACCCAAAACAATGAACGAAGTTTTAAGTTTTTTAGATAAAAACATAAGCGGTCAGGATGTTTTAACAAAAGTTTTTACAGGTGAAGAAGCTTTTAAATGTCTTAAAGGTTTTAAAAAAGGTAAGTGCCCGGGAGAGGATGGACTCCCCGTGGAATTTTATTTGACCTTTTGGGACTTTTTATCAACTGACATCTTGACGGTTTTTAAAGAATTTGAGAACTTCGACCGACTTCCAGACAGTTTTAGAGTAGGTATAGTTAGTTTACTTTATAAGAAGGGCGACAAGACCGACTTAAGAAACTGGCGACCGATAACCCTTTTAAACTGTGATTGTAAACTTTTTAGTAAGATTTTATCCAGACGTATGTCTTTGGTTTTAGAGGACGTGATCCACCCGGATCAAGCCTGCGCCGTGCCCGGAAGGAAGATCACAGACAGCCTAGTGTTGGTTAGAGACGCCATCTGTTTTGCGAGAGACAGAAACATCCGACTGATAGTTCTAAATTTAGATTTTGAGAAAGCCTTTGATCGGGTCTCGCACCAGTACCTGTTCCAGGTACTGCAAAAAATGGGGTTCCCAGGGAGGTTTATTAAGTGGGTGGAGCTGCTTTATAAAGACATCAGCAGCAAAATTCGTGTAAACGGGCATCTCACAAAAGCGATCAGTGTACGCTCTGGCGTCCGCCAAGGGTGTTCGTTATCTCCGCTTCTGTACGTGGCATGTATAGAGCCGTTGGCGCAGATCTTGAGAAAGGATAAATGGATCAAAGGACTAGACTTGCCAGGTGGACTGACGGCGACCTGCACACTTTTTATGGACGACGTCACGCTTTTATGTTCTGACTTTTTATCGGTCCAAAGAGCATTGGACGTGACTGACTGGTTTGGAAGGGCCTCGGGCGCTAAGCTCAATAGGAGCAAGTCCGAGGCCCAGCTCTTTGGGCCTAGAGGGAACATACCAACTGACCTGGACGTTGTTTTTAAAGTAACTGATATTAAAATTTTAGGACTCAAATTCGACAAAGAGGGTGGTGGACGGGGCAACTGGACTGACGCTTTAGGTAGAGTTAGACAGCATTTGGGATTTTGGGGACTAAGACAGTTGACAATAGAGGGCAAGATTTTAATTATTAAAGCTGTGATTTTACCCTTGCTGTTACTATTGTGTTCTGTTTTTAGTCCCCCAAGACAATTTCTTTTAGGTCTGGACCGGGCGATCTTTTATTTTCTGTGGGGGTCCAAGTGGGAGAGACTGAGGAGGGCCGAGGTGAAGAAAAGACCGGAAAACGGAGGGAAGGGACTCCCAGACCCCCACCTGTTTTTAGGGAGCAAGTTCGCTGCTTTGCATGTAAAGTATGCGACAGACCCCTCCAGACAAAACAAGACAGCAGTGATGGCGAGGTTCTGGATGGGGTCGTACTTGCAACGCCTCAAGATTTTAAGCCCAGATCTTAGAACACCTGTGTCTTTTAATCTACCAAAAGAATATGATTTTATCAGGAAGTTTTTAAACAAGTATGTTTTAGAAAAAGAAGATGTCACTGTTTTAACTAATGCCAAGTGTCTTGTCTCTCTTGTGCAGGACCGGGAGGAGGTGAGCCCAGTTCCCGGCCTCACACTCGGTGAGGCCAGACAAGTTTGGAGGAACGCCGCCCACCCCGCTCTTCAGAACAAGCATAAGGACCTGTCGTGGATGGCTGCCCATGAGATCCTCCCGGTCAGGGCCGTGATGCATTCCCGGGGCATGGCAACGAACCCCATCTGCCCGCGGCCCGGGTGTGGCGAGCCCGAGACCGTGCGGCACGTGCTCTGGGAGTGCAGCGTGGCGAGGGACCTGTGGGCCTTAACCGGCCCCCTGCAATGCCCGTGCCTGCCAGCAGGGGAGGTCCTGCCGACGGTTTACCGGGTAGCGGTAAACGGGGTGGGCCAGGGCCTCGACAAGATACCAGCAGCCGACTTTGCAGCGCTCTGGTCCACCCTGAACCACGTCAAGGCCGCCATTTGGACCTCCCGCAACCTGCTGGTGGGGAAGCGCGTGACGGTGCCCCTGCACGCACTGTCGGCGCTGGTTACATCTTCGCTGCAGGGGACACCGCACGGCGACATTCGGAGGAGGGGGCCGGGGTCTCACGCAGGGGGGTCCAGACCACCACGGCTCCTGGCTCCCGTAGATGCACCCCGGTAATACGGACACAGTAAAAGGAGCAGCGGGCACAGGGGGGGATCTCCTCTGAGCCCAGAAACGACAGCGGCGTTCTTCTGAGGAGCGGGGTGGTGCCTGCTTGATAGGGGCTCACCCCGGTTCTGCACAAAGGACAATTTTACTCGTTTTTACGGACTATTACAATTCCTTTTATACCTTTTCAGCATGAACCTTTTAACCACACGGACATGGACCCTTTTATTCCCAAAACACGTACACACACACACACACACGCAAAAAAAAAAGGACAATGTCAAAAACACACACAAAAAAAAGTTGTCAGTGTTGTGAGAAGAGATGTTTTATCATGTATTTTATTTTACTCGATTTCATTTGTTTTGTTTTATTATGAATTTTAATGGAGTTTAATAAAAAATACATGGGGAGGGGAAAATGTGGTTTTAATGAACTATGTGAAAAGGATTTTTAAAAAAAGGAAATGAAAAAAAGGCTTGTTTTAATTTCATGAATGTATTGTTTTAAATGTATGTAAATTGTAAAAATGTTCACTTGGTTTTTAAAAAAATGTAAAGGTGACAATAAAACTTTTTTCGAAAAAAAAAAAAAATCTGTTCTTATCAGTTTAATATCTGATACGCCCTCTATATGAGGGCTACATATTAAATGGATTTTTAGAACAGGGAGCCAGAACAGGAGCTTGCTCCTTCTGCTCCACGCATCGACCTGGTATTGCAGTACCTCCAGGAGCGGTGCACCTTCCTTACAGCGGTGCAAAGAAAGAAGAAACGACTGGGTCGTTGGCTAAGTGCTCAAGAGGGCTGGAATTGATCGGGGGATGGTCAGTTCCTGTGATCTGTCTTGTTTTTCTTCTGCTTGTGTTTTGAAGTGAACCCATGCATGCTTGTGTTGTTTTCTTCTTCTGTTTGTTTATTTATTTATTTAATTCTGTACTTGCTGGCAGGGGAGGGTCTTTTTCGCGCATTTTCCGTTTTCCCTCCGTTTTTGTTCTTTTTTTTTTTTTTTTATTTTTTTTTTTAACTTTTTTTTTTTTTTAACTCGATATGTTGTTTGGCTTGTCTCTTTGTGTTCTTTTGTGTCCCCTTCTGCTCTTTAGGCAAGGACGACCGTGCCGCTCAGGTGTGACGTCATCAGGACTCGTGCGTTTTAACTGGAGGAGAAGACAAAAAAGTTGAAGGTTGTCTTCCCTCTCAATCTGCCCTTGCTCCCTGCCTTCCTCCAGCTGCCTCGGCCCTTTCTGGACCTCGGAGGGGTTTGGTGGGTTACGGGTATAGCTCGGGTTTCTCTTCATTCACGTATAAATCTTTCGCCTTTTACTAAAGATTTCCGTGGAGGGGAACGTTGACGAGTATTGCTTATTTTTTGAAAGCTTTGCTTTTAGCGAAGCTGCTCATCTCAGTACCAAAAAAAAAAAAAAAAAAAAAAAAGACAGAGAGAGAGAGAGAGAGAGAGAGAATGAAAACATGAATGAATCAATAAATAATAATAATAAAAAAAATAGACTAGGAAGGAATGATGACAAAAGAAAACAGTAAAAAAAAAAAAAAAAGTTTGTAAGGAATAATGGTAAAAGACAGACCTCTTTGAACAATGGCTAGAGTAGGGTGACGTTAAATGGGTGGGACATCTGTTGGCTTCGCCGCTTAGTAGCTACATAGTAAAAAGAAGGGCCCCGCAACCAGGTGGCGTTATTCGGGTTATCGCTTCTCGGCCTTTTGGCTAAGATCAAGTGTAGTATCTGTTCTTTTAAGAACGGGCTACGCTTGCCTAAAAGAGCATGGCAGAGAGAGCGTCGTCGTCGGCCCGAGTGGTGCGACTTAAAAACACGGTTCGGCTGGAGCTGCTTCCTGAGGCGGATGCTGCGGACAGGACCAGGTTCGGGTGGGACTTCGTGGTCCAGAGGATCCTTCGGGACTTCGCGGGACTGGGCCCGTCCAAGATCTTCTGCCTCCAGGACTTTGCGGCGGCGGGTTTCATGGACGTCACCCTGGCGGCCTATTCGGACTGCACTGCTCTGTTCGCCCGGTGCAGCAGAGGGATGGGGGAAGAGGTGCTCCGGGGACTCCGCTGCGTCCCCCTCTTCGCGATGGACGAGGTCCCGGTGACGGTCCACATCTACAACCCGCACGTGGAGGATGGGATCGTCCAGGCCTTCCTGGGGAGATACTGCTCCTCGGTGTCGCCGGCGGAGAGGGTGAAGGGCAGGTTCGGGATCTGGAACGGCAAGAGGAGGTACCTGGTCCGGCTTCGGGTGGACCCGGTCGTCCCCGGGGGACTGCTCCACCCCCCGGGGAGCTTCGCCATCGGCCCGCACCGGGGGTTCCTCCATTACCCCGGGCAGCCCCTCTACTGCCGCCGGTGCGGCGGCCCGGGGCACACGAAGGAGGCCTGCACGGGGCGGAGGTGCAGGTTCTGCCAAGCGGAGGACCACGGGACGGCTGAGTGCGGGGCCCCCAAGACCTGCAGCCTCTGCGGGAGCGAGGGCCACCTCTTCCGTTCCTGCCCTTCCCGCCGCGGCACCTATGCGAGCCTCTTCACGGACGATTTCCAGGCCGTCAACCGGGACCGTGCCCCGTCTGAGGAGGCCATCGCTGCACCGGCTGCCGGGGTGCCTGCTGGACGCCCGTCCAAGCCCGCCGTCGAGGTCGACGGAGATCCAGGGCCCTCCACCGCCCACCACGGAGGGGTCCCTCCACCTCGTCCCGCCACGCCGCCGCCGCAGCAGCCACCGCCTCCCCCACCATCCGCGGAAGTTCCAGCCGAGCCGGTCCCGGAGGACCTGCCGGCGGGACAGCAGTGGCAGCAGGAGGTGCCACCTACTCCGGAGGATGCCGTCGCCGAGACTCTGCCGGGCCCCGCCGGCGAGTCCACGGGCCTCGGGCCGGCCCCACCGCTGCCCGATTCCTGGACGCCCATGGACTGGGCGGAGGTGTTGGAGGGGATGGAGCCCGGTACACCCATCGTGCGGCCCGGGTGGGCGGCAATCGCCGTCCCCGACAGCCTGCCAGCGTCGGATCCCCCTGTCCCCGCGCCCACCAGGGAACGGGACCCTCAGCCTGAGGAGGATGGCCAGAAGGCCAAAAGGTCCAAGGTTGAGGAGGCCCGGGAATTCGACCTCCTCGACCCAGCCAGTGTGCTTTTGCCGGGGCCGGGCCAGCGGGCGGACGACGCTCCCCAGGACCCCAGCACGGACTGGTCCCCGCCCCTGCTGGACTGCTCCTCTTCATCTGACCAGGAGGAGGTGGGTCAACGGTCTGAGGAGGGGTGGGAGAGGGTATCTACCAGGCGGTCGAGGTCTGGGGGGGGTAAGGGGAAGGGGAAGACCAAATGACCGCCCAGTCGCATTATCCCCTAGGGGATGGGGCAGGGGTTGGGAGTGATTGGGGACAGTGGGATTTTGTTTTCGGCGTGGAGGGCGGGGTTTGTGGGTGGATGTGGGACTGTGGGGTTTCTTTGGGGCGGGTGGAACTTTTGTGGGTAATGGGTTGGGGGACTGTGTTGGTTTTGGGGGGGTTTATGCGGGCGGGGGTGTTGGTGGGACTATGTTCGTTGTGGGTGGGCCTTTGCGGGAGGGGGGATTTTGTGGGACTGTGTTCGTTGTGGGTGGGCCTTTGCGGAAGGGGGGTTTTTGTGGGACTGTGTTCGTTGTGGGTGGGCCTTTGCGGGAGGGGGGATTTTGTGGGACTGTGTTCGTTGTGGGTGGGCTTTTGCGGGAGGGGGGATTTTGTGGGACTGTGTTCGTTGTGGGTGGGCCTTTGCGGGAGGGGGGATTTTGTGGGACTGTGTTCGTTGTGGGTGGGCTTTTGCGGGAGGGGGGATTTTTTGGGACTGTGTTCGTTGTGGGTGGGCCTTTGCGGGAGGGGGGATTTTGTGGGACTGTGTTTGTTGTGGGTGGGCTTTTGCGGGTGGGGGGTTTTGTGGGACTGTGTTGGTTTGGGGTGGTTTTGTTGTGGGTGGGGGGTTTATGGGGCGTTTTTGTGGGGTTTTGTGGGTGTGTGGGACTTTGTTGGGTTGGGGTGGGTTTTTGCGGGGTTGGGTGGGGTTGGGGGGGTGGGGATCCGTTTTCTGGGTACGGCGGGAGGGGGGAGGGAGGGACTCCACCGTTTTAGATATGTGTAGACTGACGGTGGGGTCCCTCAACGTCAGGGGCATCAGGGATGGGGTTAAGCGGGAGGCCGTCTTCCGGAGCTTGCGAGCGTTCCGCTGCGAGGTCCTGTTTGTGCAGGAGTGCCACTTGACCTCGCAGCGGGATGCAAGCTTATATTCGGCCCAGTGGAAGGCGGGCCCCTCGGTGTGGGGGGTGGGGGAAGGAGTGGCGGACGGAGTGGGCATTTTGTTTGGCTCCGGGGACTTCTCGGTCCTGTCCGTTCAGTCCCCGGTGCCAGGACGCATCATTTGCGTCGACGGGGAGTGGAGGGGGATTGCCCTCAGGGCAATAGGAGTGTATGCTCCTGCCAGCCCGGCCGGTCGGCGAGGGTTCTTTACCCAACTGGAGCCCCTGTTGTTCACGAACAAGGTCCTCGTCGTAGGCGGGGACTTTAACGTGGACCTCGACACAGGGGCCGGGGGGTTGGAACTGGCAAGGATAGTGCAGACTGCCGGGCTGGTCGATTCGTACAGGGTCGTCGAGCCCCAGGGGGGAGGACACACCTGGTGTAATTCCAGGGGTGACGCCTCCCGCCTGGACTACATCTTTGTCCGGAACGGAGCTGACATCTTAGCGTGTTGGTCCAGACCGTTCTGGGGCTCCGACCACTGTTACGTGGGAGTTGCCCTGCGCATGCAGGGGGGGGGCGTGGGAAGGGGGTATGGAGGATGAATGTCGCCCTCCTACGGGATCCGGCCTTTTGCGCCGTTTTCTGGACCCTCTACCCCACATGGAAGAGGATGAAGGTCCTCTATGCCACGGCGGGGGAGTGGTGGGAAGACCTGAAGGAAAAGGTCGCCACCCTCTGCCGGTGGTGGGCGAACGCGGCCGCTCGGAGGAGAGAGCGGGCGATCCGGAGGTGGTCGTGCGACCTGCGAGCCGCCTGGCGGGACCGGAATCAAGTCCGGATCCGGGAAGCCAGTGAGGCCTTGAGGTTTTACCACGAGGCCCAGGCACGCGGGTACTGCAGACAGGCTCGGCACCAACGGATCAGGGAGGATGAGCGCCCTACGCGCTTCTTCTTTGACTCTGTCAGGAAGAGGCAGGCTAGGGTGCACATCCCGGGGCTCAAGTCGGAAGACGGGACGCTCCACGAGGACACCGACGGAATGTTGGTGGCGGCCGCGGCTTATTTCGCCAGAATGTTCCAGGCCCGGGACGTACCGGGAGACGGGGCTCTTGCCTTCCTGGACGCCGTGGAGGGACGGCTGTCGGAAGAGGAAAGGGCCCTCCTGGAGGGAAACGTCACCCCCGCAGAGGTGGAGAGCGCAATGCTCTCCCTGAAAGGCGGCGTGGCCCCCGGAGGTGACGGGCTGCCTGTAGAGTTCTACAGGAGCTTTTGGCCCCTGATAGGTCCGGAACTGCTGGACATGTACGCAGAGGCCGGAGGTTTGGGACTTTTCCCACCCTCCGTTCGGAAGGGGCATGTCACCCTTCTGTACAAGAAGGGAGACAGGACCGACTTGGCAAACTGGAGGCCTATAACATTGCTGACGGTTGATTATAAGATCTTTGCCAAGGTGCTGGTCCGACGCCTCAAGGGAGTCATGGCTTCCCTGGTCCGTCCGGATCAAACCTGCGGGGCGCCCGGGCGCACAGGCAGTATGAACTTGGCTCTCATACGAGATGCCATTGCCTGGGCGGAGCAGCGCCGGGTGCCCCTGGCGGTGCTGAGTCTGGACCAGGAGAAGGCCTTTGACCGGGTTAACCACGCCTTCCTCTTCGCAGTTCTGCGTAAGATGGGCGTGGGCCCGGGCTTCCTAGCCCTAGTGCGACTTCTTTATACAGAAGTCACCAGCAAGGTGGGGGTAAACGGCCACTTCTCGGCCGAGGTCGAGCAGAAGGGAGGGGTACGACAGGGGTGCCCGCTGTCTCCCCTGCTCTACGTCCTGTACATCGAGACGCTGGTCGAGCGGCTGCGACGAGAGCCTGCTTTCGGCGGCCTGCACATCCCAGGAGGAAGGGGTCTCAGCGCGAAGGTGGCGATTTACGCCGACGACGCCACCCTCTTCCTGGGAAAGGACCGGGACTTTGATGTCACAGGACGGATTCTGGAGGAGTTCTCGGTTGTGACCGGAGCCCGCATCAACAGGGCCAAATCGGCCGTGTTGTATGTCGGGGGATGGGCCGGGAGGGCCGACGTCCCCGGCGGGTACTCGCTCTGCGAGGGTGGCCTCAAGATACTGGGGGTCACCTTCTGGAGGGAGGACTCGGCCCAGAAGAACTGGGACGCGGCTTTAGCAAAGCTGCAGGTCAGGGCGGCGCGCTGGAGCGAGAGGGATCTCTCGTTGTCCGGCAGGGTCTTGATGGTGAACTCGGACTTGCTGGCTGGCCTGAACCACCTGGCCTACGTCTTCCCAATCCCTTTCGTGACGGGAAGACGGGTCGAAAGGTGCGTTTTCTCCTTTGTGTGGGGCGGGAGGTACGAGCAGGTCGCTAGGACGACCATGTACCTCCCGGTCGCCAGGGGAGGTAGAGGGGTGTTCTGCGCGCCGGTGAAGGCCGCGACTTTGTTCGTGGCCTTCCTGGCGAGGCTGGTCGAGGGCAACGGAGGACACCCCGCCACCCTGTTCGCGAGGTTCTGGCTGGGGTTCGCCCTGAGAAGGGCAATCCCCTGGATCCCCTGGAACGCCAGGGCGGCCGACTTTGTGAAGGACCACCCGTGGTGCACGGAGGACGGCGCCGTGCTCGACCACCGGCGCCTTTACGCGCGGTGGCGGGACGGAGCCGGGGAGGGCGCGAGGATACGCCCGCCGAGGGCGCCCAACTTACGTTGGGCGGCCCTACAACCCGGCTGGTTGGACGGGGCCAGCAAGGACCTGCACTGGTTGGCCGCCCTCGACCGCCTCGCGGTCAGGGAGCGCCTGCACAGGCACGGGATCAGCCACACCCTCGCGTGCCCGATGGGCTGCGGCGGGGAGGAGACCGTAGACCACGCCATGTGGTCTTGCCCCGTCGCGGTTCGCTTCTGGGCGGCGGTCTCGGGATGGTGGAGGTCAACCGGTGCCGGGTCCGTCCCGACCAGGGAAATGATTCTGTACGGGCATGGATTGAGCGCCGTGCCCCGCAGAGAGGCCAGGCCTCTGTGGCACCTCGTTGATGATCATCCGCGGGGCCACCAGGGCCTCCCCATCACCGTCGGGCCCGCAAAGCCGGACCTCTCTCCCCTGCCCCCCACGCCCACCCTGATGATTCCTTCTCCGGGCTCCCGCCCCGCCTGAGAGACCGTGGCGTACCTCGCCTTAAAGGCGAGGAAGAGGTGCCTCGTGTCCGGCCGCGGCTCCGCTACCCTGAGGCACTCGCAGCGCGTGCCCCAGAGCCGGCCGGTCCTCTCGCTCTCTCTCCTGGGGAGGGTGGGGGTCTACGTCCGCTCCGTCCGTCCGCTGACAGGGTGGGGGGTGGGGTAGACTGAATATGGGCTGTTTGGGCAGGTTGGGGATAGGGTGGGTTGTGGTTTGTGGTGGGTTGGTTTTCTTTGGGGATTTGGGTGGATGGATGTTGGGGTGTTGGTGGTGGGTTGCAAATGTGTAAATGGTTGTATAGCCTGTGGAAATGAAAAATAAACGCGCTGGCTGATAAAAAGAAAAAATCTGTTCTTATCAGTTTAATATCTGATACGCCCTCTATATGAGGGCTACATATTAAATGGATTTTTAGAACAGGGAGCCAGAACAGGAGCTTGCTCCTTCTGCTCCACGCATCGACCTGGTATTGCAGTACCTCCAGGAGCGGTGCACCTTCCTTACAGCGGTGCAAAGAAAGAAGAAACGACTGGGTCGTTGGCTAAGTGCTCAAGAGGGCTGGAATTGATCGGGGGATGGTCAGTTCCTGTGATCTGTCTTGTTTTTCTTCTGCTTGTGTTTTGAAGTGAACCCATGCATGCTTGTGTTGTTTTCTTCTTCTGTTTGTTTATTTATTTATTTAATTCTGTACTTGCTGGCAGGGGAGGGTCTTTTTCGCGCGTTTTCCGTTTTCCCTCCGTTTTTGTTCTTTTTTTTTTTTTTTTTTTTTTTTACTTTTTTTTTTTTTAACTCGATATGTTGTTTGGCTTGTCTCTTTGTGTTCTTTTGTGTCCCCTTCTGCTCTTTAGGCAAGGACGACCGTGCCGCTCAGGTGTGACGTCATCAGGACTCGTGCGTTTTAACTGGAGGAGAAGACAAAAAAGTTGAAGGTTGTCTTCCCTCTCAATCTGCCCTTGCTCCCTGCCTTCCTCCAGCTGCCTCGGCCCTTTCTGGACCTCGGAGGGGTTTGGTGGGTTACGGGTATAGCTCGGGTTTCTCTTCATTCACGTATAAATCTTTCGCCTTTTACTAAAGATTTCCGTGGAGGGGAACGTTGACGAGTATTGCTTATTTTTTGAAAGCTTTGCTTTTAGCGAAGCTGCTCATCTCAGTACCAAAAAAAAAAAAAAAAAAAAAAAAAGACAGAGAGAGAGAGAGAGAGAGAGAGAGAGAGAGAATGAAAACATGAATGAATCAATAAATAATAATAATAAAAAAAAATAGACTAGGAAGGAATGATGACAAAAGAAAACAGTAAAAAAAAAAAAAAGTTTGTAAGGAATAATGGTAAAAGACAGACCTCTTTGAACAATGGCTAGAGTAGGGTGACGTTAAATGGGTGGGACATCTGTTGGCTTCGCCGCTTAGTAGCTACATAGTAAAAAGAAGGGCCCCGCAACCAGGTGGCGTTATTCGGGTTATCGCTTCTCGGCCTTTTGGCTAAGATCAAGTGTAGTATCTGTTCTTTTAAGAACGGGCTACGCTTGCCTAAAAGAGCATGGCAGAGAGAGCGTCGTCGTCGGCCCGAGTGGTGCGACTTAAAAACACGGTTCGGCTGGAGCTGCTTCCTGAGGCGGATGCTGCGGACAGGACCAGGTTCGGGTGGGACTTCGTGGTCCAGAGGATCCTTCGGGACTTCGCGGGACTGGGCCCGTCCAAGATCTTCTGCCTCCAGGACTTTGCGGCGGCGGGTTTCATGGACGTCACCCTGGCGGCCTATTCGGACTGCACTGCTCTGTTCGCCCGGTGCAGCAGAGGGATGGGGGAAGAGGTGCTCCGGGGACTCCGCTGCGTCCCCCTCTTCGCGATGGACGAGGTCCCGGTGACGGTCCACATCTACAACCCGCACGTGGAGGATGGGATCGTCCAGGCCTTCCTGGGGAGATACTGCTCCTCGGTGTCGCCGGCGGAGAGGGTGAAGGGCAGGTTCGGGATCTGGAACGGCAAGAGGAGGTACCTGGTCCGGCTTCGGGTGGACCCGGCCGTCCCCGGGGGACTGCTCCACCCCCCGGGGAGCTTCGCCATCGGCCCGCACCGGGGGTTCCTCCATTACCCCGGGCAGCCCCTCTACTGCCGCCGGTGCGGCGGCCCGGGGCACACGAAGGAGGCCTGCACGGGGCGGAGGTGCAGGTTCTGCCAAGCGGAGGACCACGGGACGGCTGAGTGCGGGGCCCCCAAGACCTGCAGCCTCTGCGGGAGCGAGGGCCACCTCTTCCGTTCCTGCCCTTCCCGCCGCGGCACCTATGCGAGCCTCTTCACGGACGATTTCCAGGCCGTCAACCGGGACCGTGCCCCGTCTGAGGAGGCCATCGCTGCACCGGCTGCCGGGGTGCCTGCTGGACGCCCGTCCAAGCCCGCCGTCGAGGTCGACGGAGATCCAGGGCCCTCCACCGCCCACCACGGAGGGGTCCCTCCACCTCGTCCCGCCACGCCGCCGCCGCAGCAGCCACCGCCTCCCCCACCATCCGCGGAAGTTCCAGCCGAGCCGGTCCCGGAGGACCTGCCGGCGGGACAGCAGTGGCAGCAGGAGGTGCCACCTACTCCGGAGGATGCCGTCGCCGAGACTCTGCCGGGCCCCGCCGGCGAGTCCACGGGCCTCGGGCCGGCCCCACCGCTGCCCGATTCCTGGACGCCCATGGACTGGGCGGAGGTGTTGGAGGGGATGGAGCCCGGTACACCCATCGTGCGGCCCGGGTGGGCGGCAATCGCCGTCCCCGACAGCCTGCCAGCGTCGGATCCCCCTGTCCCCGCGCCCACCAGGGAACGGGACCCTCAGCCTGAGGAGGATGGCCAGAAGGCCAAAAGGTCCAAGGTTGAGGAGGCCCGGGAATTCGACCTCCTCGACCCAGCCAGTGTGCTTTTGCCGGGGCCGGGCCAGCGGGCGGACGACGCTCCCCAGGACCCCAGCACGGACTGGTCCCCGCCCCTGCTGGACTGCTCCTCTTCATCTGACCAGGAGGAGGTGGGTCAACGGTCTGAGGAGGGGTGGGAGAGGGTATCTACCAGGCGGTCGAGGTCTGGGGGGGGTAAGGGGAAGGGGAAGACCAAATGACCGCCCAGTCGCATTATCCCCTAGGGGATGGGGCAGGGGTTGGGAGTGATTGGGGACAGTGGGATTTTGTTTTCGGCGTGGAGGGCGGGGTTTGTGGGTGGATGTGGGACTGTGGGGTTTCTTTGGGGCGGGTGGAACTTTTGTGGGTAATGGGTTGGGGGACTGTGTTGGTTTTGGGGGGGTTTATGCGGGCGGGGGTGTTGGTGGGACTATGTTCGTTGTGGGTGGGCCTTTGCGGGAGGGGGGATTTTGTGGGACTGTGTTCGTTATGGGTGGGCCTTTGCGGAAGGGGGGTTTTTGTGGGACTGTGTTCGTTGTGGGTGGGCCTTTGCGGGAGGGGGGATTTTGTGGGACTGTGTTCGTTGTGGGTGGGCTTTTGCGGGAGGGGGGATTTTGTGGGACTGTGTTCGTTGTGGGTGGGCCTTTGCGGGAGTGGGGATTTTGTGGGACTGTGTTCGTTGTGGGTGGGCTTTTGCGGGAGGGGGGATTTTGTGGGACTGTGTTCGTTGTGGGTGGGCCTTTGCGGGAGGGGGGGATTTTGTGGGACTGTGTTTGTTGTGGGTGGGCTTTTGCGGGTGGGGGGTTTTGTCGGACTGTGTTGGTTTGGGGTGGTTTTGTTGTAGGTTGGGGGTTTATGGGGCGTTTTTGTGGGGTTTTGTGGGTGTGTGGGACTTTGTTGGGTTGGGGTGGGTTTTTGCGGGGTTGGGTGGGGTTGGGGGGTGGGGATCCGTTTTCTGGGTACGGCGGGAGGGGGAGGGAGGGACTCCACCGTTTTAGATATGTGTAGACTGACGGTGGGGTCCCTCAACGTCAGGGGCATCAGGGACGGGGTTAAGCGGGAGGCCGTCTTCCGGAGCTTGCGAGCGTTCCGCTGCGAGGTCCTGTTTGTGCAGGAGTGCCACTTGACCTCGCAGCGGGATGCAAGCTTATATTCGGCCCAGTGGAAGGCGGGCCCCTCGGTGTGGGGGGTGGGGGAAGGAGTGGCGGACGGAGTGGGCATTTTGTTTGGCTCCGGGGACTTCTCGGTCCTGTCCGTTCAGTCCCCGGTGCCAGGACGCATCATTTGCGTCGACGGGGAGTGGAGGGGGATTGCCCTCAGGGCAATAGGAGTGTATGCTCCTGCCAGCCCGGCCGGTCGGCGAGGGTTCTTTACCCAACTGGAGCCCCTGTTGTTCACGAACAAGGTCCTCGTCGTAGGCGGGGACTTTAACGTGGACCTCGACACAGGGGCCGGGGGGTTGGAACTGGCAAGGATAGTGCAGACTGCCGGGCTGGTCGATTCGTACAGGGTCGTTGAGCCCCAGGGGGGAGGACACACCTGGTGTAATTCCAGGGGTGACGCCTCCCGCCTGGACTACATCTTTGTCCGGAACGGAGCTGACATCTTAGCGTGTTGGTCCAGACCGTTCTGGGGCTCCGACCACTGTTACGTGGGAGTTGCCCTGCGCATGCAGGGGGGGGGGCGTGGGAAGGGGGTATGGAGGATGAATGTCGCCCTCCTACGGGATCCGGCCTTTTGCGCCGTTTTCCGGACCCTCTACCCCACATGGAAGAGGATGAAGGTCCTCTATGCCACGGCGGGGGAGTGGTGGGAAGACCTGAAGGAAAAGGTCGCCACCCTCTGCCGGTGGTGGGCGAACGCGGCCGCTCGGAGGAGAGAGCGGGCGATCCGGAGGTGGTCGTGCGACCTGCGAGCCGCCTGGCGGGACCGGAATCAAGTCCGGATCCGGGAAGCCAGTGAGGCCTTGAGGTTTTACCACGAGGCCCAGGCACGCGGGTACTGCAGACAGGCTCGGCACCAACGGATCAGGGAGGATGAGCGCCCTACGCGCTTCTTCTTTGACTCTGTCAGGAAGAGGCAGGCTAGGGTGCACATCCCGGGGCTCAAGTCGGAAGACGGGACGCTCCACGAGGACACCGACGGAATGTTGGTGGCGGCCGCGGCTTATTTCGCCAGAATGTTCCAGGCCCGGGACGTACCGGGAGACGGGGCTCTTGCCTTCCTGGACGCCGTGGAGGGACGGCTGTCGGAAGAGGAAAGGGCCCTCCTGGAGGGAAACGTCACCCCCGCAGAGGTGGAGAGCGCAATGCTCTCCCTGAAAGGCGGCGTGGCCCCCGGAGGTGACGGGCTGCCTGTAGAGTTCTACAGGAGCTTTTGGCCCCTGATAGGTCCGGAACTGCTGGACATGTACGCAGAGGCCGGAGGTTTGGGACTTTTCCCACCCTCCGTTCGGAAGGGGCACGTCACCCTTCTGTACAAGAAGGGAGACAGGACCGACTTGGCAAACTGGAGGCCTATAACATTGCTGACGGTTGATTATAAGATCTTTGCCAAGGTGCTGGTCCGACGCCTCAAGGGAGTCATGGCTTCCCTGGTCCGTCCGGATCAAACCTGCGGGGTGCCCGGGCGCACAGGCAGTATGAACTTGGCTCTCATACGAGACGCCATTGCCTGGGCGGAGCAGCGCCGGGTGCCCCTGGCGGTGCTGAGTCTGGACCAGGAGAAGGCCTTCGACCGGGTTAACCACGCCTTCCTCTTCGCAGTTCTGCGTAAGATGGGCGTGGGCCCGGGCTTCCTAGCCCTAGTGCGACTTCTTTATACAGAAGTCACCAGCAAGGTGGGGGTAAACGGCCACTTCTCGGCCGAGGTCGAGCAGAAGGGAGGGGTACGACAGGGGTGCCCGCTGTCTCCCCTGCTCTACGTCCTGTACATCGAGACGCTGGTCGAGCGGCTGCGACGAGAGCCTGCTTTCGGCGGCCTGCACATCCCAGGAGGAAGGGGTCTCAGCGCGAAGGTGGCGATTTACGCCGACGACGCCACCCTCTTCCTGGGAAAGGACCGGGACTTTGATGTCACAGGACGGATTCTGGAGGAGTTCTCGGTTGTGACCGGAGCCCGCATCAACAGGGCCAAATCGGCCGTGTTGTATGTCGGGGGATGGGCCGGGAGGGCCGACGTCCCCGGCGGGTACTCGCTCTGCGAGGGTGGCCTCAAGATACTGGGGGTCACCTTCTGGAGGGAGGACTCGGCCCAGAAGAACTGGGACGCGGCTTTAGCAAAGCTGCAGGTCAGGGCGGCGCGCTGGAGCGAGAGGGATCTCTCGTTGTCCGGCAGGGTCTTGATGGTGAACTCGGACTTGCTGGCTGGCCTGAACCACCTGGCCTACGTCTTCCCAATCCCTTTCGTGACGGGAAGACGGGTCGAAAGGTGCGTTTTCTCCTTTGTGTGGGGCGGGAGGTACGAGCAGGTCGCTAGGACGACCATGTACCTCCCGGTCGCCAGGGGAGGTAGAGGGGTGTTCTGCGCGCCGGTGAAGGCCGCGACTTTGTTCGTGGCCTTCCTGGCGAGGCTGGTCGAGGGCAACGGAGGACACCCCGCCACCCTGTTCGCGAGGTTCTGGCTGGGGTTCGCCCTGAGAAGGGCAATCCCCTGGATCCCCTGGAACGCCAGGGCGGCCGACTTTGTGAAGGACCACCCGTGGTGCACGGAGGACGGCGCCGTGCTCGACCACCGGCGCCTTTACGCGCGGTGGCGGGACGGAGCCGGGGAGGGCGCGAGGATACGCCCGCCGAGGGCGCCCAACTTACGTTGGGCGGCCCTACAACCCGGCTGGTTGGACGGGGCCAGCAAGGACCTGCACTGGTTGGCCGCCCTCGACCGCCTCGCGGTCAGGGAGCGCCTGCACAGGCACGGGATCAGCCACACCCCCGCGTGCCCGATGGGCTGCGGCGGGGAGGAGACCGTAGACCACGCCATGTGGTCTTGCCCCGTCGCGGTTCGCTTCTGGGCGGCGGTCTCGGGATGGTGGAGGTCAACCGGTGCCGGGTCCGTCCCGACCAGGGAAATGATTCTGTACGGGCATGGATTGAGCGCCGTGCCCCGCAGAGAGGCCAGGCCTCTGTGGACGGCCGTCTCCGTGGCCAAGTGCGTGCTCTGGGGCACGCGCTGCGAGTGCCTCAGGGTAGCGGAGCCGCGGCCGGACACGAGGCACCTCTTCCTCGCCTTTAAGGCGAGGTACGCCACGGTCTCTCAGGCGGGGCGGGAGCCCGGAGAAGGAATCATCAGGGTGGGCGTGGGGGGCAGGGGAGAGAGGTCCGGCTTCGCGGGCCCGACGGTGATGGGGAGGCCCTGGTGGCCCCGCGGATGATCATCCGCGGGCAGGTCCTCTCGCTCTCTCTCCTGGGGAGGGTGGGGGTCTACGTCCGCTCCGTCCGTCCGCTGACAGGGTGGGGGGTGGGGTAGACTGAATATGGGCTGTTTGGGCAGGTTGGGGATAGGGTGGGTTGTGGTTTGTGGTGGGTTGGTTTTCTTTGGGGATTTGGGTGGATGGATGTTGGGGTGTTGGTGGTGGGTTGCAAATGTGTAAATGGTTGTATAGCCTGTGGAAATGAAAAATAAACGCGCTGGCTGATAAAAAGAAAAAAATCTGTTCTTATCAGTTTAATATCTGATACGCCCTCTATATGTGGGCTACATATTAAATGGATTTTTAGAACAGGGAGCCAGAACAGGAGCTTGCTCCTTCTGCTCCACGCATCGACCTGGTATTGCAGTACCTCCAGGAGCGGTGCACCTTCCTTACAGCGGTGCAAAGAAAGAAGAAACGACTGGGTCGTTGGCTAAGTGCTCAAGAGGGCTGGAATTGATCGGGGGATGGTCAGTTCCTGTGATCTGTCTTGTTTTTTCTCTGCTTGTGTTTTGAAGTGAACCCATGCATGCTTGTGTTGTTTTCTTCTTCTGTTTGTTTATTTATTTATTTAATTCTGTACTCGCTGGCAGGGGAGGGTCTTTTTCGCGCGTTTTCCGTTTTCCCTCCGTTTTTGTTCTTTTTTTTTTTTTTTTTTTTTTTTTTTTAACTTTTTTTTTTTTTTTTTTTAACTCGATATGTTGTTTGGCTTGTCTCTTTGTGTTCTTTTGTGTCCCCTTCTGCTCTTTAGGCAAGGACGACCGTCCCGCTCAGGTGTGACGTCATCAGGACTCGTGCGTTTTAACTGGAGGAGAAGACAAAAAAGTTGAAGGTTGTCTTCCCTCTCAATCTGCCCTTGCTCCCTGCCTTCCTCCAGCTGCCTCGGCCCTTTCTGGACCTCGGAGGGGTTTGGTGGGTTACGGGTATAGCTCGGGTTTCTCTTCATTCACGTATAAATCTTTCGCCTTTTACTAAAGATTTCCGTGGAGGGGAACGTTGACGAGTATTGCTTATTTTTTGAAAGCTTTGCTTTTAGCGAAGCTGCTCATCTCAGTACCAAAAAAAAAAAAAAAAAAAGACAGAGAGAGAGAGAGAGAGAGAGAGAATGAAAACATGAACGAATCAATAAATAATAATAATAAAAAAAAATAGACTAGGAAGGAATGATGACAAAAGAAAACAGTAAAAAAAAAAAAAAAAAAAAGTTTGTAAGGAATAATAGTAAAAGACAGACCTCTTTGAACAATGGCTAGAGTAGGGTGACGTTAAATGGGTGGGACATCTGTTGGCTTCGCCGCTTAGTAGCTACATAGTAAAAAGAAGGGCCCCGCAACCAGGTGGCGATATTCGGGTTATCGCTTCTCGGCCTTTTGGCTAAGATCAAGTGTAGTATCTGTTCTTATCAGTTTAATATCTGATACGCCCTCTATATGAGGGCTACATATTAAATGGATTTTTAGAACAGGGAGCCAGAACAGGAGCTTGCTCCTTCTGCTCCACGCATCGACCTGGTATTGCAGTACCTCCAGGAGCGGTGCACCTTCCTTACAGCGGTGCAAAGAAAGAAGAAACGACTGGGTCGTTGGCTAAGTGCTCAAGAGGGCTGGAATTGATCGGGGGATGGTCAGTTCCTGTGATCTGTCTTGTTTTTTTTCTGCTTGTGTTTTGAAGTGAACCCATGCATGCTTGTGTTGTTTTCTTCTTCTGTTTGTTTATTTATTTATTTAATTCTGTACTCGCTGGCAGGGGAGGGTCTTTTTCGCGCGTTTTCCGTTTTCCCTCCGTTTTTGTTCTTTTTTTTTTTTTTTTTTTTTTTTTTTTTAACTTTTTTTTTTTTTTTTTTTAACTCGATATGTTGTTTGGCTTGTCTCTTTGTGTTCTTTTGTGTCCCCTTCTGCTCTTTAGGCAAGGACGACCGTCCCGCTCAGGTGTGACGTCATCAGGACTCGTGCGTTTTAACTGGAGGAGAAGACAAAAAAGTTGAAGGTTGTCTTCCCTCTCAATCTGCCCTTGCTCCCTGCCTTCCTCCAGCTGCCTCGGCCCTTTCTGGACCTCGGAGGGGTTTGGTGGGTTACGGGTATAGCTCGGGTTTCTCTTCATTCACGTATAAATCTTTCGCCTTTTACTAAAGATTTCCGTGGAGGGGAACGTTGACGAGTATTGCTTATTTTTTGAAAGCTTTGCTTTTAGCGAAGCTGCTCATCTCAGTACCAAAAAAAAAAAAAAAAAAAGACAGAGAGAGAGAGAGAGAGAGAGAATGAAAACATGAACGAATCAATAATAATATTAATAATAAATAATAAAAAAATAAATAATAATAATAAAAAAAAAATAGACTAGGAAGGAATGATGACAAAAGAAAACAGTAAAAAAAAAAAAAAAAAAAAGTTTGTAAGGAATAATGGTAAAAGACAGACCTCTTTGAACAATGGCTAGAGTAGGGTGACGTTAAATGGGTGGGACATCTGTTGGCTTCGCCGCTTAGTAGCTACATAGTAAAAAGAAGGGCCCCGCAACCAGGTGGCGTTATTCGGGTTATCGCTTCTCGGCCTTTTGGCTAAGATCAAGTGTAGTATCTGTTCTTATCAGAACAGATCTGACGTTTTGACTGTTTTTAACGAATTTGAAAACCTTGACCGACTTCCAGACAGTTTTAGAACAGGTATAGTTAGCTTACTTTATAAGAAGGGCGACAAGACCGACTTAAGAAACTGGCGACCGATTACCCTTTTAAACTTTGATTGTAAACTTTTTAGTAAGATTTTATCCAGACGTATGTCTTTGGTTTTAGAGGACGTGATCCACCCGGATCAAGCCTGCGCCGTGCCCGGAAGGAAGATCACAGACAGCCTAGTGTTGGTTAGAGACGTCATCTGTTTTGCGAGAGACAGAAACATTCGACTGATAGTTCTAAATTTAGATTTTGAGAAAGCTTTTGATCGGGTCTCGCACCAGTACCTGTTTCAGGTACTGCAAAAAATGGGGTTCCCAGGGAGGTTCATTAAGTGGGTGGGGCTGCTTTACAAAAATATCAGCAGCAAAATCCGTGTAAATGGGCATCTCACAAAAGCGATCAGTGTACGCTCTGGCGTTCGCCAAGGGTGTTCGTTATCTCCGCTTCTGTACGTGGCATGTATAGAGCCGCTGGCGCAGATCTTGAGAAAGGATAGATGGATCAAAGGACTAGACCTACCAGGTGGACTGACGGCGACCTGCACACTTTTTATGGACGACGTCACGCTTTTATGTTCTGACTTTTTATCGGTCCAAAGAGCATTGGACGTGACTGACTGGTTTGGAAGGGCCTCGGGCGCTAAGCTCAATAGGAGCAAGTCCGAGGCCCAGCTCTTTGGGCCTAGAGGGAACATCGACTTGAACCTGGACGTTGATTTTAAAGTAAATGATATAAAAATTTTAGGACTTAAATTCGACAAAGAGGGTGGTGGACGGGGCAACTGGACTGACGCTTTAGCTAGGGTCAGGCAGAGATTGGGATTCTGGGGACTAAGACAGTTGACGATGGAGGGCAAGATTTTAATCATTAAAGCCGTGATTTTACCCTTGCTTTTATTATTGTGTTCTGTTTTTAGTCCCCCGAGACGATTTCTTTTGAGTCTAGACCGGGCGATATTTTACTTCCTGTGGGGGTCCAAGTGGGAGCGACTGAGGAGGACGGAGGTTAAAAAGAGAAAGGAGAATGGAGGGAAGGGGCTCCCAGACCCCCACCTGTTTTTAGGAAGCAAGTTCGCTGCTTTGCACGTGAAGTATGCGACAGACCCCTCCAGACAGAACAAGACGGCGGTGATGGCGAGGTTCTGGATGGGGTCGTACTTGCAAAGTCTAAAGATTTTAAAACCTGATCTTACGACCCCAGTCTCTTTTACCCTACCCTTTGAATATGATTTTATTAGAAAGTTTTTAAACAAGTTTTTTTTAGACAAAGAGGATGTCACCATTTTAACTAATGCCAAGTCTCTTGTTTCTCTTGTGCAGGACCGGGAGGAGGTGAGCCCAGTTCCCGGCCTCACACTCGGTGAGGCCAAACAAGTTTGGAGGAACGCCGCCCACCCCGCTCTTCAGAACAAGCATAAGGACCTGTCGTGGATGGCTGCCCATGAGATCCTCCCGGTCAGGGCCGTGATGCACTCCCGGGGCATGGCGAGGAACCCCATCTGCCCGCGGCCAGGGTGTGGCGAGCCCGAGACCGTGCGGCATGTGCTCTGGGAGTGCAGCGTGGCGAGGGACCTGTGGGCCTTAACCGGCCCCCTGCAATGCCCGTGCCTGCCAGCAGGGGAGGTCCAGCCCACGTTTTACCGGCTAGCGGTAAACGGGGTGGGCCAGGGCCTCGACAAGATACCAGCAGCCGACTTTGCAGCGCTCTGGTCCACCCTGAATCACGTGAAGGCCGCCATTTGGACCTCCCGCAACCTGCTGGTGGGGAAGCGCGTGACGGTGCCCCTGCACGCACTGTCGGCGCTGGTAACATCTTCGCTGCAGGGGACACCGCACGGCGACATTCGGAGGAGGGGGCCGGGGTCTCACGCAGGGGGGTCCAGACCACCACGGCGCCTGGCTCCCGTAGATGCACCCCGTTAACACGGACACAGTAAAAGGAGCAGCGGGCACAGGGGAGGTTCTCCGCTGAGCCCAAAAACGACAGAGGCGTCTCTTCTGAGGAGCGGAGTGGAGCCTGCTTGTTATGGGCTCACCCCGGTTTTGCACAAAGAACAATTTTAACCGATTTTATGGACTATTGCGATTCCTTTTAAACTGGTTTTCACGAACTTTTAAAACATGGACTTGCACTGGACTCCCGTTCCCAAAACACGCACACACACACAAACAAAGAAAATAACAACAATGTAAAACAACAAAACAAAACAAAACAAAACAAAAAAAAAACAGTCAGTTTTGTGAGGGTGTTTTTTATCTTATTGTACCTTTTTTTATTTTTTTATTTTTTTCAACAATGGGATTTATGGAATTTAATAAAGACATGGGGAGGGGAAACTATGGTTTTAAAACGTAATGAAAACGTATTTTAAATGGAATGAAATGAATATTTGTTTTGACTGATGATTTGTTTTAAAATATATGTAAATGTTGTGTACTTGGCTTTTATGCAAAAATGTTTTTACTTGGCTTTTAAAGAAAAAATGTATGGTGACAATAAAAACTTTTCGAAAGAAAAAAATCTGTTCTTATCAGTTTAATATCTGATACGCCCTCTATATGAGGGCTACATATTAAATGGATTTTTAGAACAGGGAGCCAGAACAGGAGCTTGCTCCTTCTGCTCCACGCATCGACCTGGTATTGCAGTACCTCCAGGAGCGGTGCACCTTCCTTACAGCGGTGCAAAGAAAGAAGAAACGACTGGGTCGTTGGCTAAGTGCTCAAGAGGGCTGGAATTGATCGGGGGATGGTCAGTTCCTGTGATCTGTCTTGTTTTTTTTCTGCTTGTGTTTTGAAGTGAACCCATGCATGCTTGTGTTGTTTTCTTCTTCTGTTTGTTTATTTATTTATTTAATTCTGTACTCGCTGGCAGGGGAGGGTCTTTTTCGCGCGTTTTCCGTTTTCCCTCCGTTTTTGTTCTTTTTTTTTTTTTTTTTTTTTTTTTAACTTTTTTTTTTTTTTTTTTTAACTCGATATGTTGTTTGGCTTGTCTCTTTGTGTTCTTTTGTGTCCCCTTCTGCTCTTTAGGCAAGGACGACCGTCCCGCTCAGGTGTGACGTCATCAGGACTCGTGCGTTTTAACTGGAGGAGAAGACAAAAAAGTTGAAGGTTGTCTTCCCTCTCAATCTGCCCTTGCTCCCTGCCTTCCTCCAGCTGCCTCGGCCCTTTCTGGACCTCGGAGGGGTTTGGTGGGTTACGGGTATAGCTCGGGTTTCTCTTCATTCACGTATAAATCTTTCGCCTTTTACTAAAGATTTCCGTGGAGGGGAACGTTGACGAGTATTGCTTATTTTTTGAAAGCTTTGCTTTTAGCGAAGCTGCTCATCTCAGTACCAAAAAAAAAAAAAAAAAAAAAAAGACAGAGAGAGAGAGAGAGAGAGAGAGAATGAAAACATGAACGAATCAATAAATAATAATAATAAAAAAATATAGCCGCAAGCGGCGATTTACGGGGTTCGAGCGTTACAGGCAAAGAGACCCCTGGAGGCCAGTTAGGCTTAAAACATGTTGCCGGTTGACCGGCATCGCCAAACTGGATGAGGATGACCAGCATGACCGTGAAGACCAAGCTAGATTACCAGCATGACTAATCTGGATGACAAACTTGTTGACCATATTGACCAAGCTGGAAGACCATAATGACCAAACTGGATGACCAGCATGGCAAAGGTGGTTGGCCAGTATGACCAAGCTGGAAGACCACCATTACTATGAGGACAAAGCTGAATGACCAGCAGAACCATAATGACCAATGTGAATGGCCAGCATGACCAAGCTGGATGGCCAGCATAACCAAGCTGGGTGACCAGCGTGACCATAAAGACCATAATGGCAATGCTAGATGAGTGGTGTGAGTAAACTAGTTGAAAAGCATTGATAAATTGAGCTGTAGTGTTCATCAGGTTTTATGTGGTGTCTTACTGCACTCTAGTGCGCATTTGGTGAAACAAATTCAGTTCTTAAATTGAAAAAACACAAGGCATAAAAAGGGCAAATAAATAACCCGTATATAGTATATAAGTTTTGACCTGATTAACATTCCGCCTGTTAAAAGCTTGCTGGAATGTGATTGGCTAATAGTGACCACAAAAGTGTCCATATCAAATTTTCATTTTGTGTACCATTAGTGCATTAGTGCCAAAGATGATAATTGGCTAGGATGACCTTGATAGCTTGTATGGTTCTAGAGAAACAGCTATCGAGCATTGGCCTCGCCCCCTGGGGGTGTATGTCTACTTAAACTGACAGGGTATCTGAGAATCATGTAATGATCAAAGGACTGAAGTGGTATTAGTGTCAGGTTAAGCATTCAAAAGTTATAAGTGTTAAAGACATTTCACTGCACCATGGTAGAACTCATTTGCATATGGCGGCCATATTGTTTATAAATGTAAAGATTTTTTTAATAATCATTGAGGAGTAAGCTCTGCTGAACTGTTTGATACCAAACATGTCATGATTGGTCAAGGATCCAAGGACAAGATCTCAAAAGTAGGTTTTGCATATTATGCAAATTTAAAAAAAAAAAATAAGGGGGTGGAGCATAAACAAGAATGACCCAGGCGGCTGACCAGCATGAAGAAGAAGGATAAATATGTTCAATTAAGCAAGACAAGCAAGATTGAATAAGTTCAGCAGAGCTTTAATTTAGAATAATTCACCTGTAGCTGTTTCACCAAATGACCACCAGAGCGCAGCAAGAGACCACATATAACCTGCTGGAAATCTATCACTCTATCAGAAAGACAAAACATTCCCTATCAGTGTGTTTCTATTTATTAAAAAGAGAAGAAAAGTCCGATTGGGCTCCAAATTGGTATTCATGATCAAGTGGTCTGTATATACATGTATGTAAATTTGTGTGTTGATAGGGTCAAAGGTTCCTGACTTCTGACCATTTAGGTTTGAAAAAAGTGATAATACAGGCTTATGGCCTACAAAATGGCTGTTGCTCTTTGGCCATATTAGAGGCAAAAAATATCTGATTTGGCTCAAAATTTGCAATCAAGATCACAATATCAGTCTATATATGTATGTCAATTTCTGTGTCAATAGGGTCAAAGGTTCCTGACTTCTGTCCATTTAGATTTGAAAAAAGCGATAATACAGGCTTGAGGCCTACAAAATCGCTGTAGTTTTCCAGCCGTTGTAGAGGCAAAACATGTCCGATTTGGCTGAAAATTTGCAATCAAGATCAGATTATCAGTCTATATATGTGTATAAATTTGTGTGTTGATAGGGTGAAAGGTTCCTGTCTTCTGTCCATTTAGGTTGGAAAATAGCGATAAATAGAATAAATTGAAAATATTTATTTTTTCACTGTAGAGCCTACTGAAGACTTATTTGGCTCATACTTGGCACATGTACTTCAAATGTCATTGTTAATTAGTAGCTTCAACAGTTTTGGCATGTTTTAAACTTTGACAGAGTTTTGGCCAAATAACTCTGAAAAGGCTTTCACGTACATGTTTGATCAAGGTTTATGGGCCTCAAATAGTTAAAATGTCAAGATTTTTTTGATAATTATTTACCTACAGGGTCTCAAGATTGCATCAAGATCAAATTTGTTTTGATTGATTAAGGACTTAAAGACAAGTTCGAAAAGAGCAATTTTTACTCTTTTGCCAACTGATGAAAATCTTTGCATTTTTGGTAAACACATGTAATTACAAAGTTGTAAAGGCTACAGCAAAGTATAAAAATAAAAAAGAATAACAAGCCTAGGCCACTTGTACCTTTAGATATAACTGATTTTCTGCTAAAGCGCCCCCTTGAGGCCAATCAACGCCATATTTTAATGGATGATAGAAGGCCCTGAGATACATGTAGGGTATAAGTATTGTCCTGATTGGTCATTGTTTAGCCTGTCAAAAGCTTGCTGGAATCTGATTGGCTAATAACGATCGCAAAAATTTGCATATCAAATTTTCCTTCTGTAAAACATTAGGACATAGGCCATAGATGATACTTGCCAAAGGAGAGCTTCATAGCTTGTACGGTTCCTGAGAAACAGATTTTTAGCTTTGGCTCCGCCCCCTGGGGGCGTATGTCTACACAGATTGACGGGCTACCTCAGAATCATGTTGGCATCGTAGGTCTAAAGTGGCATTAGTGTCGGTTTAAGCATTCAAAAGTTACAGCTGTTAAAGTAAATTTGGGTGTGCCACGGTAAGATTAATTTGCATATGGCGGCCATATTTTTTGCAAATTTCAAGATTTCTTTAATAATTATTGAGGTTGGGACTCTGCTGAGTTGTTTGACACCAAACATGTCAGGATTGGTCAATGAGTTTAGGACAAGTTCTCAAAAGTAGGTTTTGCATATTATGCTAAATAGCAAAAAATCTAAGTGGGCGGAGCTTAGTGGTTCTATTGACCTTTTTGATTTGCCATTAACCAAGGAATCATATAATGCAAGAATTTTTGCTCTAGCTATCAGGGCGTAGGAGTTACGAGGCCAAACGCGTTGACCTTCGTCATAGCGCCCCCTTGAGGCCGATCGGGCTCATCTTTTGAATCTGAGTAGCGGTGAGAAGTACTACCATATGACCAAGTCTCAGCCCTGTAGGCCTTACGGTTTCTTCTGCCCAATCACTTCTATGGCAGAAAAAGAATAAGAACTATAATAATAAATATAGCCGCAAGCGGCGATTTACGGGGTTCGAGCGTTACAGGCAAAGAGACCCCTGGAGGCCAGTTAGGCTTAAAACATGTTGCCGGTTGACCGGCATCGCCAAACTGGATGAGGATGACCAGCATGACCGTGAAGACCAAGCTAGATTACCAGCATGACTAATCTGGATGACAAACTTGTTGACCATATTGACCAAGCTGGAAGACCATAATGACCAAACTGGATGACCAGCATGGCAAAGGTGGTTGGCCAGTATGACCAAGCTGGAAGACCACCATTACTATGAGGACAAAGCTGAATGACCAGCAGGACCATAATGACCAATGTGAATGGCCAGCATGACCAAGCTGGATGGCCAGCATAACCAAGCTGGGTGACCAGCGTGACCATAAAGACCATAATGGCAATGCTAGATGAGTGGTGTGAGTAAACTAGTTGAAAAGCATTGATAAATTGAGCTGTAGTGTTCATCAGGTTTTATGTGGTGTCTTACTGCACTCTAGTGGGCATTTGGTGAAACAAATTCAGTTCTTAAATTGAAAAAACACAAGGCATAAAAAGGGCATATAAATAACCCGTATATAGTATATAAGTTTTGACCTGATTAACATTCCGCCTGTTAAAAGCTTGCTGGAATGTGATTGGATAATAGTGACCACAAAAGTGTCCATATCAAATTTTCATTTGGTGTACCATTAGTGCATGGGCCATAGATGATAATTGGCTAGGATGACCTTGATAGCTTGTATGGTTCTAGAGAAACAGCTATCGAGCATTGGCCCCGCCCCGTAGGGGTGTATGTCTACTTAAACTGACAGGGTATCTAAGAATCATGTAATGATCAAAGGACTGAAGTGGTATTAGTGTCAGGTTAAGCATTCAAAAGTTATAAGTGTTACAGACATTTTACTGCACCATGGTAGAACTCATTTGCTTATGGCGGCCATATTGTTTATAAATGTAAAGATTTTTTTAATAATTATTGAGGAGTAAGCTCTGCTGAACTGTTTGACACCAAACATGTCATGATTGGTCAAGGATCCAAGGACAAGATCTCAAAAGTAGGTTTTGCATATTATGCAAATTTAAAAAAAAATGAAGTGGGTGGAGCATAAACAAGAATGACCCAGGCGGCTGAACATCATGAACAAGAAGGATAGAGATGTTCAATTAAGAAAGACAAGCAAGATTGAATAAGTTCAGCAGAGCTTTAATTTAGAATAATTCACCTGTAGCTGTTTCACCAAATGACCACCAGAGCGCAGCAAGAGACCACATATAACCTGCTGGAAATCTATCACTCTAACAGAAAGACAGAACATTCCCTATCAGTGTGTTTCTATTTATTAAAAAGAGAAGAAAAGTCCGATTGGGCTCCAAATTGGTACTCATGATCAAGTGGTCTGTATATACATGTATGTAAATTTGTGTGTCGATAGGGTCAAAGGTTCCTGACTTCTGACCATTTAGGTTTGAAAAAAGTGATAATACAGGCTTATGGCCTACAAAATGGCTGTTGCTCTTTGGCCATATTAGAGGCAAAAAATATCAGATTTGGCTCAAAATTTGCAATCAGGATCACAATATCAGTCTATACATGTATGTCAATTTCTGTGTCAATAGGGTCTAAGGTTCCTGACTTCTGTCCATTTAGATTTGAAAAAAGCGATAATACAGGCTTGAGGCCTACAAAATCGCTGTAGTTTTCCAGCCGTTGTAGAGGCAAAACATGTCCGATTTGGCTGAAAATTTGCAATCAAGATCAAATTATCAGTCTATATATGTGTATAAATTTGTGTGTTGATAGGGTGAAAGGTTCCTGTCTTCTGTCCATTTAGGTTGGAAAATAGCGATAAATAGAATAAATTGAAAATAGTTATTTTTTCACCGTAGAGCCTACTGAAGACTTATTTGGCTCATACTTGGCACATGTACTTCAAATGTCATTGTTAATTAGTAGCTTCAACAGTTTTGGAATGTTTTAAACTTTGACAGAGTTTTGGCCAAATAACTCTGAAAAGGCTTTCACGTACATGTTTGATCAAGGTTTATGGGCCTCAAGTAGTTAAATTGTCAAGATTTTTTTGATAATTATTTACCTACAGGGTCTCAAGATTGCATAAAGACCAAATTTGTTTTGATTGATTAAGGACTTAAAGACAAGTTCGAAAAGAGCCATTTTTACTCTTTTGGCCACTGATGAAAATCTTTGCATTTTTGGTAAATACATGTAATTACAAAGTTGTAAAGGCTACAGCAAAGTATACAACTAAAAAAGAATAACAAGCCTAGGCCACTTGTACCTTTAGATATAACTGATTTTCTGCTATAGCGCCCCCTTGAGGCCAATCAACGCCATATTTTAATGGATGATAGAAGGCCCTGAGATACATGTAGGTTATAAGTATCGTCCTGATTGGTCATTGTTTAGCATGTCAAAAGCTTGCTGGAAACTTATTGGCTAATAACGATCGCAAAAATTTGCATATCAAATTTTCCTTCTGTAAAACATTAGGACATAGGCCATAGATGATACATGCCAAAGGAGAGCTTCATAGCTTGTACGGTTCCTGAGAAACAGATTTTTAGCTTTGGCTCCGCCCCCTGGAGGCGTATGTCTACACAGATTGACCGGCTACCTCAGAATCATGTTGGCATCAAAGGTCTAAAGTGGCATTAGTGTAGGTTTAAGCATTCAAAAGTTACAGCTGTTAGAGTAAATTTGGGTGTGCCACGGTAAGATTAATTTGCATATGGCGGCCATATTGTTTACAAATTTCACAATTTTTTTGATAATTATTGAGGTTGGGACTCTGCTGAGTTGTTTGACACCAAATATGACAGGATTGGTCAATGACCCTAGGACAAGTTCTCAAAAGTAGGTTTTGCATATTATGCTAAATAGCAAAAAATCTAAGTGGGCGGAGCTTAGTGGTTCTATTGACCTTTTTGATTTGCCATTAACCAAGGAATCATATAATGCAAGAATTTTTGATCTAGCTATCAGGGCGTAGGAGTTACGAGGCCAAACGCGTTGACCTTCGCCATAGCGCCCCCTTGAGGCCGATCGGGCTCATCTTTTGAATCTGAGTAGCGGTGAGAAGTACTACCATATGACCAAGTCTCAGCCCTGTAGGCCTTACGGTTTCTTCTGCCCAATCACTTCTATGGCAGAAAAAGAATAAGAATAATAATAATAAATATAGCCGCAAGCGGCGATTTACGGGGTTCGAGCGTTACAGACAAAGAGGCCCCTGGAGGCCAGTTAGGCTTAAAACATGTTGCTGGTTGACTGGCATCACCAAACTGGATGACCAGCATGGCAAAGGTGTTTGGCCAGTATGACCAAGCTGGATGACCAGCATTGCTATGATGACAAAGCTGAATGACCAGCAGGACCATAATGACCAATGTGAATGACCAGAATGACCTAGCTGGATGGGCAGCATAACCAAGCTAGGTGACCAGCGTGACCATGAAGACCATAATGACAATGCTAGATGAGTGGTGTGAGTAAACTAGTTGAAATGCATTGATAAATTGAGCTGTAGTCTTCAGCAGGTTTTATGTGGTCTCTTGCTGCACTCTAGTGGGCATTCGGAGAGCCTAGCAGTGAGGCATGACAAGGGCACATATTAATAACCAATAATATCAATAATAGTACATAAGTTTTGACCTGATTGACATTCAGCCTGTCAAAAGCTTCCTGGAATGTGTTTGGCTAATAGTGACCACAAAAGTGTCCATATCAAATTTTCATTTGGTGTACCATTAGTGCATGGGCCATAGATGATAATTGGCAAGGATGACCTTGATAGCTTGTATGGTTGTAGAGAAACAGCTATCGAGCATTGGCCCCGCCCCCTGGGGGGGTGTATGTCTACTTAAACTCACAGGGTATCTGAGAATCATGTAATGATCAAAGGTCTGAAGTGGTATTAGTGTCAGGTTAAGCATTCAAAAGTTATAAGTGTTAAAGACATTTTACTGCACCATGGTAAAACTAATTTGCATATGGCGGCCATATTGTTTATAAATGTAAAGATTTTTTTTTTATAATTATTGAGGAGTAAGCTCTGCTGAACTGTTTGACACCAAACATGTCATGATTGGTCAAGGAGGCAAAGACAAGATCTCAAAAGTAGGTTTTGCATATTATGCAAATTAAAAAAAAATTAAGTGGGTGGAGCATAAATAAGAATGACCCAGGTGGCTGACTAGCATGACCAAGAAGGATAAATATGTTCAATTAAGCAAGACAAAAATGATTAAATAAGTTCAGCAGAGCTTTAATTTAGAATAATTCAAATGTAGCTGTTTCACCAAATGACCACCAGAGCGCAGCAAGAGACCACATATAACCTGCTGGAAATCTATCACTCTATAAGTAAGACAGAACATTCCCTATCAGTGTGTTTCTATTTATTAAAAAGAGAAGAAAAGTCCGATTGGGCTCCAAATTGGTACTCATGATTAAGTGGTCTGCATATATATGTGTGTAAATTTGTGTGTTGATAGGGTCAAAGGTTCCTGACTTCTGTCCATTTAGGTTTGAAAAAAGCGATAATACAGGCTTATGGCCTACAAAATGGCTGTTGCTCTTTGGCCATATTAGAGGCAAAAAATATCTGTTTTGGCTCAAAATTTGCAATCAAGATCACAATATCAGTCTATATATGTATGTCAATTTCTGTGTCGATAGGGTCAAAGGTTCCTGACTTATGTCCATTTAGGTTTGAAAAAAGCGATAATACAGGCTTGAGGCCTACAAAATCGCTGTAGTTTTCCAGCCGTTGTAGAGGCAAAACATGTCCGATTTGGCTGAAAATTTGCAATCAAGATCAGATTATCAGTCTATATATGTGTATAAATTTGTGTGTTGATAGGGTGAAAGGTTCCTGTCTTCTGTCCATTTAGGTTGGAAAATAGCGATAAATAGAATAAATTGAAAATAGTTATTTTTTCACTGTAGAGCCTACTGAAGACTTATTTGGCTCATACTTGGCAAATGTGCTTCAAATGTCATTGTTAATTAGTAGCTTCAACAGTTTTGGCATGTTTTAAACTTTGACAGAGTTTTGGCCAAATAACTCTGAAAAGGCTTTCACGTACATGTTTGATCAAGGTTTATGGGCCTCAAATAGTTAAAATGTCAAGATTTTTTTGATAATTATTTACCTACAGGGTCTCAAGATTGCATCAAGACCAAATTTGTTTTGATTGATTAAGGACTTAAAGACAAGTTCGAAAAGAGCAATTTTTACTCTTTTGGCCACTGATGAAAATCTTTGCATTTTTGGTAAACATATGTAATTAGAAAGTTGTAAAGGCTACAGCAAAGTATACAACTAAAAAAGAATAACAAGCCTAGGCCACTTGTACCTTTAGATATAACTGATTTTCTGCTATAGCGCCCCCTTGAGGCCAATCAACGCCGTATTTTAATGGATGATAGAAGGCCCTGAGGTTCACGTAGGGTATAAGTATCGTCCTGATTGGTCATTGTTTAGCATGTCAAAAGCTTGCTGGAATCTGATTGGCTAATAACGATCGCAAAAATTTGCATATCAAATTTTCCTTCAGTAAAACATTAGGACATAGGCCATAGATGATATATGTCAAAGGAGAGCTTCATAGCTTGTACGGTTCCTGAGAAACAGATTTTTAGCTTTGGCTCCGCCCCCTGGGGGCGTATGTCTACACAGATTGACGGGCTACCTCAGAATAATGTTGGCATCAAAGTTGTAAAGTGGCATTAGTGTAGGTTTAAGCATTCAAAAGTTACAGCTGTTAGAGTAAATTTGGGTGTGCCACGGTAAGATTAATTTGCATATGGCGGCCATATTGTTTACAAATTTCACAATTTTTTCGATAATTATTGAGGTTGAGACTCTGCTGAGTTGTTTGACACCAAATATGACAGGATTGGTCAATGACCCTAGGACAAGTTCTCAAAAGTAGGTTTTGCATATTATGCTAAATAGCAAAAAATATAAGTGGGCGGAGCTTAGTGGTTCTATTGACCTTTTTGATTTGCCATTAACCAAGGAATCATATAATGCAAGAATTTTTGCTCTAGCTATCAGGGCGTAGGAGTTACGGGGCCAAATGCGTTGACCTTCGCCATAGCGCCCCCTTGAGGCCGATCGGGCTCATCTTTTGAATCTGAGTAGCGGTGAGAAGTACTACCATATGACCAAGTCTCAGCCCTGTAGGCCTTACGGTTTCTTCTGCCCAATCACTTCTATGGCAGAAAAAGAATAAGAACTATAATAATAATAATAAATATAGCCGCAAGCGGCGATTTACGGGGTTCGAGCGTTACAGACAAAGAGGCCCCTGGAGGCCAGTTAGGCTTAAAACATGTTGCTGGTTGACTGGCATCACCAAACTGGATGACCAGCATGGCAAAGGTGTTTGGCCAGTATAGCCAAGCTGGATGACCAGCATTGCTATGATGACAAAGCTGAATGACCAGCAGGACCATCATGACCAATGTGAATGACCAGAATGACTTAGCTGGATGGGCAGCATAACCAAGCTAGGTGACCAGCGTGACCATAAAGACCATAATGACAATGCTAGATGAGTGGTGTGAGTAAACTAGTTGAAATGCATTGATAAATTGAGCTGTAGTGTTCATCAGGTTTTATGTGGTGTCTTACTGCACTCTAGTGGGCATTCGGAGAGCCTAGCAGTGAGGCATGACAAGGGCACATATTAATAACCAATAATATCAATAATAGTACATAAGTTTTGACCTGATTGACATTCAGCCTGTCAAAAGCTTGCTGGAATGTGATTGGCTAATAGTGACCACAAAAGTGTCCATATCAAATTTTCATTTGGTGTACCATTAGTGCATGGGCCATAGATGATAATTGGCAAGGACGACCTTGATAGCTTGTATGGTTCTAGAGAAACAGCTATCGAGCATTGGCCCCGCCCCCTGGGGGCGTATGTCTACTTAAACTGACAGGGTATCTGAGAATCATGTAATGATCAAAGGACTGAAGTGGTATTAGTGTCAGGTTAAGCATTCAAAAGTTATAAGTGTTAAAGACATTTTACTGCACCATGGTAGATCTCATTTGCATATGGCGGCCATATTGTTTATAAATGTAAAGATTTTTTTTAATAATTATTGAGGAGTAAGCTCTGCTGAACTGTTTGACACCAAACATGTCATGATTGGTCAAGGATCGAAGGACAAGATCTCAAAAGTAGGTTTTGCATATTATGCAAATTTAAAAAAAAATTAAGTGTGTGGAGCATAAACAAGAATGACCCAGGCGGCTGAGCAGCATGACCAAGAAGGATAAAGATGTTCAATTAAGCAAGACAATCAAGATTGAATAAGTTCAGCAGAGCTTTAATTTAGAATAATTCACCTGTAGCTGTTTCACCAAATGACCACCAGAGCGCAGCAAGAGACCACATATAACCTGCTGGAAATCTATCACTCTATCAGAAAGACAGAACATTCCCTATCAGTGTGTTTCTATTTATTAAAAAGAGAAGAAAAGTCCTATTGGGCTCCAAATTGGTACTCATGATCAAGTGGTCTGTATATACATGTATGTAAATTTGTGTGTTGATAGGGTCAAAGGTTCCTGACTTCTGACCATTTAGGTTTGAAAAAAGTGATAATACAGGCTTATGGCCTACAAAATGGCTGTTGCTCTTTGGCCATATTAGAGGCAAAAAATATCTGATTTGGCTCAAAATGTGCAATCAAGATCACAATATCAGTCTATATATGTATGTCAATTTCTGTGTCAATAGGGTCAAAGGTTCCTGACTTCTGTCCATTTAGATTTGAAAAAAGCGATAATACAGGCTTGAGGCCTACAAAATCGCTGTAGTTTTCCAGCCGTTGTAGAGGAAAAACATGTCCGATTTGGCTGGAAATTTGCAATCAAGATCAGATTATCAGTGTATATATGTGTATAAATTTGTGTGTTGATAGGGTGAAAGGTTCCTGTCGTCTGTCCATTTAGGTTGGAAAATAGCGATAAATAGAATAAATTGAAAATAGTTTTTTTTTCACTGTAGAGCCTACTGAAGACGTATTTGGCTCATACTTGGCAAATGTGCTTCAAATGTCATTATTAATGAGTGTCTGTAATATTTTTGACATACCGCAAACATTTACAGAGTTTTGGCCAAATAACTCTGAAAAGGCTTTCACGTACATGTTTGATCAAGGTGTTGGGGCCATAAAAAGTTAAAATTCCAACATTTTTTTGATAATTATTTACCTACATGGTCTCAAGATTGTGAAAAGACCAAAGTTGATTTAATTGGTTGAATATCCAGGGACTAGTTCGAAAAGTGCAATTTTTACTCTACTGGCCACTGATGCAAAACAATACATTTTTGGTAAAGACATGTAATTACAAAGTTGTAAAGGTTACAGCAAAGCATAAAACTCAAAAAGAATAACAAGCCTAGGCCACTTGTACCTTTAGATATAACTGATTTTCTGCTATAGCGCCCCCTAGAGGCCAATCAACGCCATATTTTAATGGATGATAGAAGGCCCTCATATACATGTACAATATAAGTATCGTCCTGATTGGTGATTGTTTAGTCTGTCAAAAGCTTGCTGTAATCTGATTGGCTAATAGCGACCACAAAAATTGACACATCAAAATATCCTTCAGTAGACCATTAGGACATAGGCCACAGAGGATACATGCCAAACGAGAGCTTGATAGCTTGTACGGTTCCTGAGAAACAGATTTTTAGCTTTGGCTCCGCCCCCTGGGGGCGTACGTCTACACAGATTGACAGGCTACCTCAGAATCATGTTAGTACCAAAGGTCTAAAGCGGCATTAGTGTCAGTTTAAGCATTCAAAAGTTACAGCTGTTAGAGTGAATTTTGGTGTGCCACGGTAAGATTAATTTGCATATGGCGGCCATATTGTTTACAAATTTCAAGATTTTTTCGATAATTATTGAGGGTGGGACTCTGCTGAGTTGTTTGACACCAAACTTGTCAGGATTGGTCAAAAATCCACAGACTAGTTCGCAAAAGTAGGTTTTGCATTTTATGCTAAATAGCAAAAAATCTAAGTGGGCGGAGCTTAGTGGTTCTATTGACCTTTTTGATTTGCCATTAACCAAGGAATCATATAATGCAAGAATTTTTGCTCTAGCTATCAGGGCGTAGGAGTTACGAGGCCAAACGCGTTGACCTTCGCCATAGCGCCCCCTTGAGGCCGATCGGGCTCATCTTTTGAATCTGAGTAGCGGTGAGAAGTACTACCATATGACCAAGTCTCAGCCCTGTAGGCCTTACGGTTTCTTCTGCCCAATCACTTCTATGGCAGAAAAAGAATAAGAACTATAATAATAATAATAATAATAATAATAATAATAATCAGAACAATTACAATAGGGTTTCTAGCACTACGTGCTCGAACCCCTAATAATAATAATCAGAACAATTACAATAGGGTTTCTAGCACTACGTGCTCGAACCCCTAATAATAATAATAATCAGAACAATTACAATAGGGTTTCTAGCACTACGTGCTCGAACCCCTAAATATAGCCGCAAGCGGCGATTTACGGGGTTCGAGCGTTACAGGCAAAGAGACCCCTGGAGGCCAGTTAGGCTTAAAACATGTTGCCGGTTGACCGGCATCGCCAAACTGGATGAGGATGACAAGCATGACCGTGAAGACCAAGCTAGATTACCAGCATGACTAATCTGGATGACAAACTTGTTGACCATATTGACCAAGCTGGAAGACCATAATGACCAAACTGGATGACCAGCATGGCAAAGGTGGTTGGCCAGTATGACCAAGCTGGAAGACCACCATTACTATGAGGACAAAGCTGAATGACCAGCAGGACCATAATGACCAATGTGAATGGCCAGCATGACCAAGCATAACCAAGCTGGGTGACCAGCGTGACCATAAAGACCATAATGGCAATGCTAGATGAGTGGTGTGAGTAAACTAGTTGAAAAGCATTGATAAATTGAGCTGTAATGTTGATCAGGTTTTATGTGGTGTCTTACTGCACTCTAGTGGGCATTTGGTGAAACAAATTCAGTTCTTAAATTGAAAAAACACAAGGCATAAAAAGGGCATATAAATAACCCGTATATAGTATATAAGTTTTGAACTGATTAACATTCCGCCTGTTAAAAGCTTGCTGGAATGTGATTGGCTAATAGTGACCACAAAAGTGTCCATATCAAATTTTCATTTGGTGTACCATTAGTGCATGGGCCATAGATGATAATTGGCTAGGATGACCTTGATAGCTTGTATGGTTCTAGAGAAACAGCTATCGAGCATTGGCCCCGCCCCCTGGGGGTGTATGTCTACTTAAACTGACAGGGTATCTGAGAATCATGTAATGATCAAAGGACTGAAGTGGTATTAGTGTCAGGTTAAGCATTCAAAAGTTATAAGTGCTAAAGACATTTTACTGCACCATGGTAGAACTCATTTGCATATGGCGGCCATATTGTTTATAAATGTAAAGATTTTTTTAATAATTATTGAGGAGTAAGCTCTGCTGAACTGTTTGACACCAAACATGTCATGATTGGTCAAGGATCCAAGGACAAGATCTCAAAAGTAGGTTTTGCATATTATGCAAATTAAAAAAAAAATTAAGTGGGTGGAGCATAAACAAGAATGACCCAGGTGGCTGACCATCATGAACAAGAAGGATGAATATGTTCAATTAAGCAAGACAAGCAAGATTGAATAAGTTCAGCAGAGCTTTAATTTAGAATAATTCACCTGTAGCTGTTTCACCAAATGACCACCAGAGCGCAGCAAGAGACCGCATATAACCTGCTGGAAATCTATCACTCTATAAGTAAGACAGAACATTCCCTATCAGTGTGTTTCTATTTATTAAAAAGAGAAGAAAAGTCCGATTGGGCTCCAAATTGGTACTCAAAAAATATCTGATTTGGCTCAAAATTTGCAATCATGATCAAATGGTCTGTATATACATGTATGTAAATTTGTGTGTTGATAGGGTCAAAGGTTCCTGACTTCTGACCATTTAGGTTTGAAAAAAGTGATAATACAGGCTTATGGCCTACAAAATGGCTGTTGCTGTTTGGCCATATTAGAGGCAAAAAATATCTGATTTGGCTCAAAATTTGCAATCAAGATCACAATATCAGTCTATATATGTATGTCAATTTCTGTGTCAATAGGGTCAAAGGTTCCTGACTTCTGTAAATTTAGATTTGAAAAAAGCGATAATACAGGCTTGAGGCCTACAAAATCGTTGTAGTTTTCCAGCCGTTGTAGAGGCAAAACATGTCCGATTTGGCTGAAAATGTGCAATCAAGATCACAATATCAGTCTATATATGTGTATAAATTTGTGTGTTGATAGGGTGAAAGGTTCCTGTCTTCTGTCCATTTAGGTTGGAAAATAGCGATAAATAGAATAAAATGAAAATAGTAAAATTTTCACTGTAGAGCCTACTGAAGACTTATTTGGCTCATACTTGGCACAGGTGCTTCAAATGTTATTGTTAATTAGTAGCTTCAACAGTTTTGGCATGTTTAAAACTTTGACAGAGTTTTGGCCAAATAACTCTGAAAAGGCTTTCACGTACATGTTTGATCAAGGTTTATGGGCCTCAAATAGTTAAATTGTCAAGATTTTTTTGATAATTATTTACCTACAGGGTCTCAGGATTGCATCAAGACCAAATTTGTTTTTATTGATTGAAGACTTAAAGACAAGTTCGAAAAGAGCCATTTTTACGCTTTTGGCCATTGATGAAAATCTTTGCATTTTTGGTAAACATATGTAATTACAAAGTTGTAAAGGCTACAGCAAAGTATACAACTAAAAAAGAATAACAAGCCTAGGCCACTTGTACCTTTAGATATAACTGATTTTCTGCTATAGCGCCCCCTTGAGGCCAATCAATGCCATATTTTAATGGTTGATAGAAGGCCCTGAGATACATGTAGGGTATAAGTATCGTCCTGATTGGTCATTGTTTAGCCTGTCAAAAGCTTGCTGGAATCTGATTGGCTAATAACGATTGCAAAAATTTGCATATCAAATTTTCCTTCTGTAAAACATTAGGACATAGGCCATAGATGATACAGGCCAAAGGAGAGCTTCATAGCTTGTACGGTTCCTGAGAAACAGATTTTTAGCTTTGGCTCCGCCCCCTGGGGGCGTATGTCTACACAGATTGACGGGCTACCTCAGAATCATGTTGGCATCAAAGTTGTAAAGTGGCATTAGTGTAGGTTTAAGCATTCAAAAGTTACAGCTGTTAGAGTAAATTTGGGTGTGCCACGGTAAGATTAATTTGCATATGGCGGCCATATTGTTTAAAAATTTCTCAATTTTTTCAATAATTATTGAGGTTGGGACTCTGCTGAGTTGTTTGACACCAAATATGACAGGATTGGTCAATGACCCTAGGACAAGTTCTCAAAAGTAGGTGTTGCATATTATGCTAAATAGCAAAAAATCTAAGTGGGCGGAGCTTAGTGGTTCTATAGACCTTTTTGATTTGCCATTAACCAAGGAATCATATAATGCAAGAATTTTTGCTCTAGCTATCAGGGCGTAGGAGTTACGAGGCCAAACGCGTTGACCTTTGCCATAGCGCCCCCTTGAGGCCGATCGGGCTCATCTTTTGAATCTGAGTAGCGGTGAGAAGTACTACCATATGACCAAGTCTCAGCCCTGTAGGCCTTACGGTTTCTTCTGCCCAATCACTTCTATGGCAGAAAAAGAATAAGAACTATAATAATAATAATAATCAGAACAATTACAATAGGGTTTCTAGCACTACGTGCTCGAACCCCTAATAAATATAGCCGCAAGCGGCGATTTACGGGGTTCGAGCGTTACAGGCAAAGAGACCCCTGGAGGCCAGTTAGGCTTAAAACATGTTGCCGGTTGACCGGCATCGCCAAACTGGATGAGGATGACCAGCATGACCGTGAAGACCAAGCTAGATTACCAGCATGACTAATCTGGATGACAAACTTGTTGACCATATTGACCAAGCTGGAAGACCATAATGACCAAACTGGATGACGAGCATGGCAAAGGTGGTTGGCCAGTATGACCAAGCTGGAAGACCACCATTACTATGAGGACAAAGCTGAATGACCAGCAGGACCATAATGACCAATGTGAATGGCCAGCATGACCAAGCTGGATGGCCAGCATAACCAAGCTGGGTGACCAGCGTGACCATAAAGACCATAATGGCAATGCTAGATGAGTGGTGTGAGTAAACTAGTTGAAAAGCATTGATAAATTGAGCTGTAGTGTTCATCAGGTTTTATGTGGTGTCTTACTGCACTCTAGTGCGCATTTGGTGAAACAAATTCAGTTCTTAAATTGAAAAAACACAAGGCATAAAAAGGGCATATAAATAACCCGTATATAGTATATAAGTTTTGACCTGATTAACATTCCGCCTGTTAAAAGCTTGCTGGAATGTGATTGGCTAATAGTGACCACAAAAGTGTCCATATCAAATTTTCATTTGGTGTACCATTAGTGCATGGGCCATAGATGATAATTGGCTAGGATGACCTTGATAGCTTGTATGGTTCTAGAGAAACAGCTATCGAGCATTGGCCCCGCCCCCTGGGGGGGTGTATGTCTACTTATACTGACAGGGTATCTGAGAATCATGTAATGATCAAAGGACTGAAGTGGTATTAGTGTCAGGTTAAGCATTCAAAAGTTATAAGTGTTAAAGACATTTTACTGCACCATGGTAGAACTCATTTGCATATGGCGGCCATATTGTTTATAAATGTAAAGATTTTTTTTATAATTATTGAGGAGTAAGCTCTGCTGAACTGTTTGACACCAAACATGTCATGATTGGTCAAGGATCCAAGGACAAGATCTCAAAAGTAAGTTTTGCATATTATGCAAATAAAAAAAAAATTAAGTGGGTGGAACATAAACAAGAATGACCCAGGTGGCTGAGTAGCATGACCAAGAAGGATAAATATGTTCAATTTAGCAAGACAAGCAAGATTAAATAAGTTCAGCAGAGCTTTAATTTAGAATAATTCACCTGTAGCTGTTTCACCAAATGACCACCAGAGCGCAGCAAGAGACCACATATAACCTGCTGGAAATCTATCACTCTATAAGTAAGACAGAACATTCCCTATCAGTGTGTTTCTATTTATTACAAAGAGAGGAAAAGTCCGATTGGGCTCCAAATTGGTTCTCATGATCAAGTGGTCTGTATATATATGTGTGTAAATTTGTGTGTTGATAGGGTCAAAGGTTCCTGACTTCTGTCCATTTAGGCTTGAAAAAAGCGATAATACAGGCTTATGGCCTACAAAATGGCTGTTGCTCTTTGGCCATATTAGAGGCAAAAAATATCTGATTTGGCTCAAAATTTGCAATCAGGATCACAATATCAGTCTATATATGTATGTCAATTTCTGTGTCAATAGGGTCAAAGGTTCCTGACTTCTGTCCATTTAGGTTTGAAAAAAGCGATAATACAGGCTTGAGGCCTACAAAATCGCTGTAGTTTTCCAGCCGTTGTAGAGGCAAAACATGTCCGATTTGGCTGAAAATTTGCAATCAAGATCAGATTATCAGTCTATATATGTGTATAAATTTGTGTGTTGATAGGGTGAAAGGTTCCTGTCTTCTGTCCATTTAGGTTGGAAAATAGCGATAAATAGAATAAATTGAAAATAGTTATTTTTTCACTGTAGAGCCTACTGAAGACTTATTTGGCTCATACTTGGCACATGTACTTCAAATGTCATTGTTAATTAGTAGCTTCAACAGTTTTGGCATGTTTTAAACTTTGACAGAGTTTTGGCCAAATAACTCTGAAAAGGCTTTCACGTACATGTTTGATCAAGGTTTATGGGCCTCAAATAGTTAAAATGTCAAGATTTTTTTGATAATTATTTACCTACAGGGTCTCAAGATTGCATCAAGACCAAATTTGTTTTGATTGATTAAGGACTTAAAGACAAGTTCGAAAAGAGCAATTTTTACTCTTTTGGCCACTGATGAAAATCTTTGCATTTTTGGTAAACATATGTAATTACAAAGTTGTAAAGGCTACAGCAATGTATACAACTAAAAAAGAATAACAAGCTTAGGCCACTTGTACCTTTAGATATAACTGATTCTCTGCTATAGCGCCCCCTTGAGGCCAATCAACGCCATATTTTAATGGATGATAGAAGGCCCTGAGATACATGTAGGGTATAAGTATCGTCCTGATTGGTCATTGTTTAGCCTGTCAAAAGCTTGCTGGAAACTGATTGGCTAATAACGATCGCAAAAATTTGCATATCAAATTTTCCTTCTGTAAAACATTAGGACATAGGCCATAGATGATACATGCCAAAGGAGAGCTTCATAGCTTGTACGGTTCCTGAGAAACAGATTTTTAGCTTTGGCTCCGCCCCCTGGGGGCGTATGTCTACACAGATTGACTGGCTACCTCAGAATCATGTTGGCATCAAAGTTGTAAAGTGGCATTAGTGTAGGTTTAAGCATTGAAAAGTTACAGCTGTTAGAGTAAATTTGCGTGTGCCACGGTAAGATTAATTTGCATATGGCGGCCATATTGTTTAAAAAATTCTCAATTTTTTCGATAATTATTGAGGTTGGGACTCTGCTGAGTTGTTTGACACCAAATATGACAGGATTGGTCAAGGATCCAAGGACAAGATCTCAAAAGTAAGTTTTGCATATTATGCAAATAAAAAAAAAATTAAGTGGGTGGAACATAAACAAGAATGACCCAGGTGGCTGAGTAGCATGACCAAGAAGGATAAATATGTTCAATTTAGCAAGACAAGCAAGATTAAATAAGTTCAGCAGAGCTTTAATTTAGAATAATTCACCTGTAGCTGTTTCACCAAATGACCACCAGAGCGCAGCAAGAGACCACATATAACCTGCTGGAAATCTATCACTCTATAAGTAAGACAGAACATTCCCTATCAGTGTGTTTCTATTTATTACAAAGAGAGGAAAAGTCCGATTGGGCTCCAAATTGGTTCTCATGATCAAGTGGTCTGTATATATATGTGTGTAAATTTGTGTGTTGATAGGGTCAAAGGTTCCTGACTTCTGTCCATTTAGGCTTGAAAAAAGCGATAATACAGGCTTATGGCCTACAAAATGGCTGTTGCTCTTTGGCCATATTAGAGGCAAAAAATATCTGATTTGGCTCAAAATTTGCAATCAGGATCACAATATCAGTCTATATATGTATGTCAATTTCTGTGTCAATAGGGTCAAAGGTTCCTGACTTCTGTCCATTTAGGTTTGAAAAAAGCGATAATACAGGCTTGAGGCCTACAAAATCGCTGTAGTTTTCCAGCCGTTGTAGAGGCAAAACATGTCCGATTTGGCTGAAAATTTGCAATCAAGATCAGATTATCAGTCTATATATGTGTATAAATTTGTGTGTTGATAGGGTGAAAGGTTCCTGTCTTCTGTCCATTTAGGTTGGAAAATAGCGATAAATAGAATAAATTGAAAATAGTTATTTTTTCACTGTAGAGCCTACTGAAGACTTATTTGGCTCATACTTGGCACATGTACTTCAAATGTCATTGTTAATTAGTAGCTTCAACAGTTTTGGCATGTTTTAAACTTTGACAGAGTTTTGGCCAAATAACTCTGAAAAGGCTTTCACGTACATGTTTGATCAAGGTTTATGGGCCTCAAATAGTTAAAATGTCAAGATTTTTTTGATAATTATTTACCTACAGGGTCTCAAGATTGCATCAAGACCAAATTTGTTTTGATTGATTAAGGACTTAAAGACAAGTTCGAAAAGAGCAATTTTTACTCTTTTGGCCACTGATGAAAATCTTTGCATTTTTGGTAAACATATGTAATTACAAAGTTGTAAAGGCTACAGCAATGTATACAACTAAAAAAGAATAACAAGCTTAGGCCACTTGTACCTTTAGATATAACTGATTCTCTGCTATAGCGCCCCCTTGAGGCCAATCAACGCCATATTTTAATGGATGATAGAAGGCCCTGAGATACATGTAGGGTATAAGTATCGTCCTGATTGGTCATTGTTTAGCCTGTCAAAAGCTTGCTGGAAACTGATTGGCTAATAACGATCGCAAAAATTTGCATATCAAATTTTCCTTCTGTAAAACATTAGGACATAGGCCATAGATGATACATGCCAAAGGAGAGCTTCATAGCTTGTACGGTTCCTGAGAAACAGATTTTTAGCTTTGGCTCCGCCCCCTGGGGGCGTATGTCTACACAGATTGACTGGCTACCTCAGAATCATGTTGGCATCAAAGTTGTAAAGTGGCATTAGTGTAGGTTTAAGCATTGAAAAGTTACAGCTGTTAGAGTAAATTTGCGTGTGCCACGGTAAGATTAATTTGCATATGGCGGCCATATTGTTTAAAAAATTCTCAATTTTTTCGATAATTATTGAGGTTGGGACTCTGCTGAGTTGTTTGACACCAAATATGACAGGATTGGTCAATGACCCTAGGACAAGTTCTCAAAAGTAGGTTTTGCATATTATGCTAAATAGCAAAAAATCTAAGTGGGCGGAGCTTAGTGGTTCTATTGACCTTTTTGATTTGCCATTAACCAAGGAATCATATAATGCAAGAATTTTTGCTCTAGCTATCAGGGTGTAGGAGTTACGAGGCCAAACGCGTTGACCTTCGCCATAGCGCCCCCTTGAGGCCGATCGGGCTCATCTTTTGAATCTGAGTAGCGGTGAGAAGTACTACCATATGACCAAGTCTCAGCCCTGTAGGCCTTACGGTTTCTTCTGCCCAATCACTTCTATGGCAGAAAAAGAATAAGAACTATAATAATAATAAATATAGCCGCAAGCGGCGATTTACGGGGTTCGAGCGTTACAGACAAAGAGGCCCCTGGAGGCCAGTTAGGCTTAAAACATGTTGCTGGTTGACTGGCATCACCAAACTGGATGACCAGCATGGCAAAGGTGTTTGGCCAGTATGACCAAGCTGGATGACCAGCATTGCTATGATGACAAAGCTGAATGACCAGCAGGACCATAATGACCAATGTGAATGACCAGAATGACCTAGCTGGATGGGCAGCATAACCAAGCTAGGTGACCAGCGTGACCATAAAGACCATAATGACAATGCTAGATGAGTGGTGTGAGAAAACTAGTTGAAATGCATTGATAAATTGAGCTGTAGTGTTCAGCAGGTTTTATGGGGTCTCTTGCTGCACTCTAGTGGGCATTCGGAGAGCCTAGCAGTGAGGCATGACAAGGGCACATATTAATAACCAATAATATCAATAATAGTACATAAGTTTTGACCTGATTAACATTCAGCCTGTTAAAAGCTTGCTGGAATGTGATTGGCTAATAGTGACTACAAAAGTGTCCATATCAAATTTTCATTTGGTGTACCATTAGTGCATGGGCCATAGATGATAATTGGCTAGGATGACCTTGATAGCTTGTATGGTTCTAGAGAAACAGCTATCGAGCATTGGCCCCGCCCCCTGGGGGTGTATGTCTACTTAAACTGACAGGTTATCTGAGAATCATGTAATGATCAAAGGACTGAAGTGGTATTAGTGTCAGGTTAAGCATTCAAAAGTTATAAGTGTTAAAGACATTTTACTGCACTGTGGTAGAACTAATTTGCATATGGCGGCCATATTGTTTACAAATGTAAAGATTTATTAAATAATTATTGAGGAGCAAGCTCTGCTAAATTGTTTGACACCAAACATGTCATGATTGGTCAAGGAGGCAAGGGAAAGATGTCAAAAGTAGGTTTTGCATATTATGCTAATTTAAAAAAAAATTAAGTGGGTGGAGCATAAACAAGAATGACCCAGGTGGCTGAGCAGCATGACCAAGAAGGATAACGATGTTCAATTAAGCAAGACAAGCAAGATTAATTAAGTTCAGCAGAGCTTTAATTTAGAATAATTCACCTGTAGCTGTTTCACCAAATGACCACCAGAGCGCAGCAAGAGACCACATATAACCTGCTGGAAATCTATCACTCTATAAGCAAGTCAGAACATTCCCTATCAGTGTGTTTCTATTTATTAAAAAGAGAAGAAAAGTCCGATTGGGCTCCAAATTGGTACTCATGATCAAGTGGTCTGTATATACATGTATGTAAATTTGTGTGTTGATAGGGTCAAAGGTTCCTGACTTCTGACCATTTAGGTTTGAAAAAAGTGATAATACAGGCTTATGGCCTACAAAATGGCTGATGCTCTTTGGCCATATTAGAGGCAAAAAATATCTGATTTGGCTCAAAATTTGCAATCAAGATCACAACATCAGTCTATATATGTATGTCAATTTCTGTGTCGATAGGGTTAAAGGTTCCTGACTTCTGTCCATTTAGATTTGAAAAAAGCGATAATACAGGCTTGAGGCCTACAAAATCGCTGTAGTTTTCCAGCCGTTGTAGAGGCAAAACATGTCCGATTTGGCTGAAAATTTGCAATCAAGATCGGATTATCAGTCTATATATGTGTATAAATTTGTGTGTTGATAGGGTGAAAGGTTCCTGTCTTCTGTCCATTTAGGTTGGAAAATAGCGATAAATAGAATAAATTGAAAATAGTTATTTTTTCACTGTAGAGCCTACTGAAGACTTATTTGGCTCATACTTGGCACATGTGCTTCCAATGTCATTCTTAATTAGTAGCTTCAACAGTTTTGGCATGATTTAAACTTTGACAGAGTTTTGGCCAAATAACTCTGAAAAGGCTTTCATGTACATGTTTGATCAAGGTTTATGGGCCTCAAATAGTTAAAATGTCAAGATTTTTTTGATAATTATTTACCTACAGGGTCTCAGGATTGCATCAAGACCAAATTTGTTTTGATTGATTAAGGACTTAAAGACAAGTTCGAAAAGAGCAATTTTTACTCTTTTGGCCACTGATGAAAATCTTTGCATTTTTGGTAAATACATGTTATTACAAAGTTGTAAAGGCTACAGCAAAGTATAAAACTAAAAAAGAATAACAAGCCTAGGCCACTTGTACCTTTAGATATAACTGATTTTCTGCTATAGCGCCCCCTTGAGGCCCATCAACGCCATATTTTAATGGATGATAGAAGGCCCTGAGATACATGTAGGGTATAAGTATCGTCCTGATTGGTCATTGTTTAGCCTGTCAAAAGCTTGCTGGAATCTGATTGGCTAATAACGATCGCAAAAATTTGCATATCAAATTTTCCTTCTGTAAAACATTAGGACATAGGCCATAGATGATACATGCCAAAGGAGAGCTTCATAGCTTGTACGGTTCCTGAGAAACAGATTTTTAGCTTTGGCTCCGCCCCCTGGGGGCGTATGTCTACACAGATTAACGGGCTACCTCAGAATCATGTTGGCATCAAAGTTGTAAAGTGGCATTAGTGTAGGTTTAAGCATTCAAAAGTTACAGCTGTTAGAGTAAATTTGGGTGTGCCACGGTAAGATTAATTTGTATATGGCGGCCATATTGTTTACAAATTTCACAATTTTTTCGATAATTATTGAGGTTGGGACTCTGCTGAGTTGTTTGACACCAAATATGACAGGATTGGTCAATGACCCTAGGACAAGTTCTCAAAAGTAGGTTTTGCATATTATGCTAAATAGCAAAAAATCTAAGTGGGCGGAGCTTAGTGGTTCTATTGACCTTTTTGATTTGCCATTAACCAAGGAATCATATAATGCAAGAATTTTTGCTCTAGCTATCAGGGCGTAGGAGTTACGAGGCCAAACGCGTTGACCTTCGCCATAGCGCCCCCTTGAGGCCGATCGGGCTCATCTTTTGAATCTGAGTAGCGGTGAGAAGTACTACCATATGACCAAGTCTCAGCCCTGTAGGCCTTACGGTTTCTTCTGCCCAATCACTTCTATGGCAGAAAAAGAATAAGAATAATAATCAGAACAATTACAATAGGGTTTCTAGCACTACGTGCTCGAACCCCTAACGAGCGTTACAGGCAAAGACGCCCCTGGAGGCCAGTTAGGCTTAAAACATGTTGCTGGTTGACCGGCATCACCAAACTGGATGACCAGCATGGCAAAGGTGGTTGGCCAGTATGACCAAGCTGGAAGACCACCATTACTATGAGGACAAAGCTGAATGACCAGCAGGACCATAATGACCAATGTGAATGGCCAGCATGACCAAGCTGGGTGACCAGCGTGACCATAAAGACCATAATGGCAATGCTAGATGAGTGGTGTGAGTAAACTAGTTGAAAAGCATCGCATTGATAAATTGAGCTGTAGTGTTCATCAGGTTTTATGTGGTGTCTTACTGCACTCTACTGGGCATTTGGTGAAACAAATTCAGTTCTTAAATTGAAAAAACACAAGGCATAAAAAGGGCATATAAATAACCCGTATATAGTATATAAGTTTTGACCTGATTAACATTCCGCCTGTTAAAAGCTTGCTGGAATGTGATTGGCTAATAGTGACCACAAAAGTGTCCATATCAAATTTTCATTTGGTGTACCATTAGTGCATGGGCCATAGATGATAATTGGCTAGGATGACCTTGATAGCTTGTATGGTTCTAGAGAAACAGCTATCGAGCATTGGCCCTGCCCCCTGGGGGGGGTGTATGTCTACTTAAACTGACAGGGTATCTGAGAATCATGTAATGATCAAAGGACTGAAGTGGTATTAGTGTCAGGTTAAGCATTCAAAAGTTATAAGTGTTAAAGACATTTTACTGCACCATGGTAGAACTCATTTGCATATGGCGGCCATATTGTTTATAAATGTAAAGCTTTTTTTAATAATTATTGAGGAGTAAGCTCTGCTGAACTGTTTGACACCAAACATGTCATGATTGGTCAAGGATCCAAGGACAAGATCTCAAAAGTAGGTTTTGCATATTATGCAAATTTAAAAAAAAATGAAGTGGGTGGAGCATAAACAAGAATGACCCTGGCGGCTGACCAGCATGAACAAGAAGGATAAATATGTTCAATTAAGCAAGACAAGCAAGATTGAATAAGTTCAGCAGAGCTTTAATTTAGAATAATTCACCTGTAGCTGTTTCACCAAATGACCACCAGAGCGCAGCAAGAGACCACATATAACCTGCTGGAAATCTATCACTCTATCAGAAAGACAGAACATTCCCTATCAGTGTGTTTCTATTTATTAAAAAGAGAAGAAAAGTCCGATTGGGCTCCAAATTGGTACTCATGATCAAGTGGTCTGTATATACATGTATGTAAATTTGTGTGTTGATAGGGTCAAAGGTTCCTGACTTCTGACCATTTAGGTTTGAAAAAAGTGATAATACAGGCTTATGGCCTACAAAATGGCTGTTGCTCTTTGGCCATATTAGAGGCAAAAAATATCTGATTTGGCTCAAAATTTGCAGTCAGGATCACAATATCAGTCTATATATGTATGTCAATTTCTGTGTCAATAGGGTCAAAGGTTCCTGACTTCTGTCCATTTAGATTTGAAAAAAGCGATAATACAGGCTTGAGGCCTACAAAATCGCTGTAGTTTTCCAGCCGTTGTAGAGGCAAAACATGTCCGATTTGGCTGAAAATTTGCAATCAAGCTCAGATTATCAGTCTATATATGTGTATAAATTTATCTGTTGATAGGGTGAAAGGTTCCTGTCTTCTGTCCATTTAGGTTGGAAAATAGCGATAAATAGAATAAATTGAAAATAGTTATTTTTTCACTGTAGAGCCTACTGAAGACTTATTTGGCTCATACTTGGCACATGTACTTCAAATGTCATTGTTAATTAGTAGCTTCAACAGTTTTGGCATGTTTTAAACTTTGACAGAGTTTTGGCCAAATAACTCTGAAAAGGCTTTCACGTACATGTTTGATCAAGGTTTATGGGCCTCAAATAGTTAAAATGTCAAGATTTTTTTGATAATTATTTACCTACAGGGTCTCAAGACTGCATCAAGACCAAATTTGTTTTGATTGATTGAGGACTTAAAGACAAGTTCGAAAAGAGCAATTTTTACTCTTTTGGCCACTGATGAAAATCTTTGCATTTTTGGTAAACACGTGTAATTACAAAGTTGTAAAGGATACAGCAAAGTATACAATTAAAAAAGACTAACAAGCCTAGGCCACTGGTACCTTTAGATATAACTGATTTTCTGCTATAGCGCCCCCTTGAGGCCAATCAACGCCATATTTTAATGGATGATAGAAGGCCCTGAGATACATGTAGGGTATAAGTATCGTCCTGATTGGTCATTGTTTAGCATGTCAAAAGCTTGCTGGAATCTGATTGGCTAATAACGATCGCAAAAATTTGCATATCAAATTTTCCTTCTGTTAAACATTAGGACATAGGCCATACATGATACATGTCAAAGGAGAGCTTCATAGCTTGTACGGTTCCTGAGAAACAGATTTTTAGCTTTGGCTCCGCCCCCTGGAGGCGTATGTCTACACAGATTGACGGGGTACCTCAGAATCATGTTGGCATCAAAGTTGTAAAGTGGCATTAGTGTAGGTTTAAGCATTCAAAAGTTACAGCTGTTAGAGTAAATTTGGGTGTGCCACGGTAAGATTAATTTGCATATGGCGGCCATATTGTTTACAAATTTCACAATTTTTTCGATAATTATTGAGGTTGGGTCTCTGCTGAGTTGTTTGACACCAAATATGACAGGATTGGTCAATGACCCTAGGACAAGTTCTCAAAAGTAGGTTTTGCATATTATGCTAAATAGCAAAAAATCTAAGTGGGCGGAGCTTAGTGGTTCTATTGACCTTTTTGATTTGCCATTAACCAAGGAATCATATAATGCAAGAATTTTTGCTCTAGCTACCAGGGCATAGGAGTTACGAGGCCAAACGCGTTGACCTTCGCCATAGCGCCCCCTTGAGGCCGATCGGGCTCATGTTTTGAATCTGAGTAGCGGTGAGAAGTACTACCATATGACCAAGTCTCAGCCCTGTAGGCCTTACGGTTTCTTCTGCCCAATCACTTCTATGGCAGAAAAAGAATAAGAATAATAATAAATATAGCCGCAAGCGGCGATTTACGGGGTTCGAGCGTTACAGGCAAAGAGACCCCTGGAGGCCAGTTAGGCTTAAAACATGTTGCCGGTTGACCGGCATCGCCAAATTGGATGAGGATGACCAGCATGACCGTGCAGACCAAGCTAGATTACCAGCATGACTAATCTGGATGACAAACTTGTTGACCATATTGACCAAGCTGGAAGACCATAATGACCAAACTGGATGACCAGCATGGCAAAGGTGGTTGGCCAGTATGACCAAGCTGGAAGACCACCATTACTATGAGGACAAAGCTGAATGACCAGCAGGACCATAATGACCAATGTGAATGGCCAGCTTGACCAAGCTGGATGGCCAGCATAACCAAGCTGGGTGACCAGCGTGACCATAAAGACCATAAAGGCAATGCTAGATGAGTGGTGTGAGTAAACTAGTTGAAAAGCATTGATAAATTGAGCTGTAGTGTTCATCAGATTTTATGTGGTGTCTTACTGCACTCTAGTGGGCATTTGGTGAAACAAATTCAGTTCTTAAATTGAAAAAACACAAGGCATAAAAAGGGCATATAAATAACCCATATATAGTATATAAGTTTTGACCTGATTAACATTCCGCCTGTTAAAAGCTTGCTGGAATGTGATTGGCTAAAAGTGACCACAAAAGTGTCTAGAGAAACAGCTATCGAGCATTGGCTCCGCCCCCTGGGGGGGTGTATGTCTACTTAAACTGACAGGGTATCTGAGAATCATGTAATGATCAAAGGACTGAAGTGGTATTAGTGTCAGGTTAAGCATTCAAAAGTTATAAGTGTTAAAGACATTTTACTGCACCATGGTAGAACTCATTTGCATATGGCGGCCATATTGTTTATAAATGTAAAGATTTTTTTAATAATTATTGAGGAGTAAACTCTGCTGAACTGTTTGACACCAAACATGTCATGATTGGTCAAGGATCCAAGGACAAGATCTCAAAAGTAGGTTTTGCATATTATGCAAATTTAAAAAAAAATTAAGTGGGAGGAGCATAAACAAGAATGACCCAGGCGGCTGACCAGCATGAACAAGAAGGATGAATATGTTCAATTAAGCAAGACAAGCAAGATTGAATAAGTTCAGCAGAGCTTTAATTTAGAATAATTCACCTGTAGCTGTTTCACCAAATGACCACCAGAGCGCAGCAAGAGACCACATATAACCTGCTGGAAATCTATTACTCTATCAGAAAGACAGAACATTCCCTATCAGTGTGTTTCTATTTATTAAAAAGAGAAGAAAAGTCCGATTGGGCTCCAAATTGGTACTCATGATCACGTGGTCTGTATATACATGTATGTAAATGTGTGTGTTGATAGGGTCAGAGGTTCCTGACTTCTGACCATTTAGGTTTGAAAAAAGTGATAATACAGGCTTATGGCCTACAAATTGGCTGTTGCTCTTTGGCCATATTAGAGGCAAAAAATATCTGATTTGGCTCAAAATTTGCAATCAAGATCACAATATCAGTCTATATATGTATGTCAATTTCTGTGTCAATAGGGTCAAAGGTTCCTGACTTCTGTCCATTTAGATTTGAAAAAAGCGATAATACAGGCTTGAGGCCTACAAAATCGCTGTAGTTTTCCAGCCGTTGTAGAGGCAAAACATGTCCGATTTGGCTGAAAATTTGCAATCAAGATCAGATTATCAGTCTATATATGTGTATAAATTTATGTGTTGATAGGGTGAAAGGTTCCTGTCTTCTGTCCATTTAGGTTGGAAAATAGCGATAAATAGAATAAATTGAAAATAGTTATTTTTTCACTGTAGAGCCTACTGAAGACTTATTTGGCTCATACTTGGCACATGTACTTCAAATGTCATTGTTAATTAGTAGCTTCAACAGTTTTGGCATGTTTTAAACTTTGACAGAGTTTTGGCCAAATAACTCTGAAAAGGCTTTCACGTACATGTTTGATCAAGGTTTATGGGCCTCAAATAGTTAAAATGTCAAGATTTTTTTGATAATTATTTACCTACAGGGTCTCAAGATTGCATCAAGACCAAATTTGTTTTGATTGATTAAGGACTTAAAGACAAGTTCGAAAAGAGCAATTTTTACTCTTTTGGCCACTGATGAAAATCTTTGCATTTTTGGTAAACATATGTAATTACAAAGTTGTAAAGGCTACAGCAAAGTATACAACTCATGAAGAATAACAAGCCTAGGCCACTTGTACCTTTAGATATAACTGATTTTCTGCTATAGCGCCCCCTTGAGGCCAATCAACGCCATATTTTAATGGATGATAGAAGGCCCTGAGATACATGTAGGGTATAAGTATCGTCCTGATTGGTCATTGTTTAGCCTGTCAAAAGCTTGCTGGAATCTGATTGGCTAATAACGATTGCAAAAACTTGCATATCAAATTTTCCTTCTGTAAAACATTAGGACATAGGCCATAGATGATACATGTCAAAGGAGAGCTTCATAGCTTGTACGGTTCCTGAGAAACAGATTTTTAGCTTTGGCTCCGCCCCCTGGGGGTGTATGTCTACACCGATTGACAGGCTACCTCAGAATAAAGTAAGGATCAAAGGTCTAAAGTGGCATTAGTGTCGGTTTAAGCATTCAAAAGTTACAGCTGTTAGAGTTAATTTGGGTGTGCCACGGTAAGAGTAATTTAAATATGGCGGCCATATTGTTCTCAAATTTCAAGATTTTTTTGATAATTATTGAGGTTGGGACTCTGCTAAGTTGTTTGACACCAAATATGATAGGATGGGTCAATGCCCCTAGAACAAGTTCTCAAAAGTAGGTTTTGCATATTATGCTAAATAGCAAAAAATCTAAGTGGGCGGAGCTTAGTGGTTCTATTGACCTTTTTGATTTGCCATAAACCAAGGAATCATAAAACGAAAGAATTTTTCGTCTAGCTATCAGGGCAAGGGAGTAACGAGGCAAAACGCGTTTTGCTTCGCCATAGCGCCCCCTTGAGGCCGTTCGGGCTCATCTTTTGAATCTGAGTAGCGGTGAGAAGTACTACCATATGACCAAGTCTCAGCTCTGTAGACCTTACGGTTTCTTCTGCCCAATCACTTCTATGGCAGAAAAAGAATAAGAATAATAATAATAATCAGAACAATTACAATAGGGCTTCTAGCACTACGTGCTCGAACCCCTAATAATAATAATCAGAACAATTACAATAGGGTTTCTAGCACTACGTGCTCGAACCCCTAATAATAATAATAATAATAATAATAATAATAATAATAATCAGAACAATTACAATAGGGTTTCTAGCACTACGTGCTCGAACCCCTAATAATAATAATCAGAACAATTACAATAGGGTTTCTAGCACTACGTGCTCGAACCCCTAATAATAATCAGAACAATTACAATAGGGTTTCTAGCACTACGTGCTCGAACCCCTAATAATCAGAACAATTACAATAGGGTTTCTAGCACTACGTGCTCGAACCCCTAATAATCAGAACAATTACAATAGGGTTTCTAGCACTACGTGCTCGAACCCCTAAAAATAGACTAGGAAGGAATGATGACAAAAGAAAACAGTAAAAAAAAAAAAAAAAAAAGTTTGTAAGGAATAATAGTAAAAGACAGACCTCTTTGAACAATGGCTAGAGTAGGGTGACGTTAAATGGGTGGGACATCTGTTGGTTTCGCCGCTTAGTAGCTACATAGTAAAAAGAAGGGCCCCGCAACCAGGTGGCGATATTCGGGTTATCGCTTCTCGGCCTTTTGGCTAAGATCAAGTGTAGTATCTGTTCTTATCAGTTTAATATCTGATACGCCCTCTATATGAGGGCTACATATTAAATGGATTTTTAGAACAGGGAGCCAGAACAGGAGCTTGCTCCTTCTGCTCCACGCATCGACCTGGTATTGCAGTACCTCCAGGAGCGGTGCACCTTCCTTACAGCGGTGCAAAGAAAGAAGAAACGACTGGGTCGTTGGCTAAGTGCTCAAGAGGGCTGGAATTGATCGGGGGATGGTCAGTTCCTGTGATCTGTCTTGTTTTTTTTCTGCTTGTGTTTTGAAGTGAACCCATGCATGCTTGTGTTGTTTTCTTCTTCTGTTTGTTTATTTATTTATTTAATTCTGTACTCGCTGGCAGGGGAGGGTCTTTTTCGCGCGTTTTCCGTTTTCCCTCCGTTTTTGTTCTTTTTTTTTTTTTTTTTTTTTTTTTTTAACTTTTTTTTTTTTTTTTTTTAACTCGATATGTTGTTTGGCTTGTCTCTTTGTGTTCTTTTGTGTCCCCTTCTGCTCTTTAGGCAAGGACGACCGTCCCGCTCAGGTGTGACGTCATCAGGACTCGTGCGTTTTAACTGGAGGAGAAGACAAAAAAGTTGAAGGTTGTCTTCCCTCTCAATCTGCCCTTGCTCCCTGCCTTCCTCCAGCTGCCTCGGCCCTTTCTGGACCTCGGAGGGGTTTGGTGGGTTACGGGTATAGCTCGGGTTTCTCTTCATTCACGTATAAATCTTTCGCCTTTTACTAAAGATTTCCGTGGAGGGGAACGTTGACGAGTATTGCTTATTTTTTGAAAGCTTTGCTTTTAGCGAAGCTGCTCATCTCAGTACCAAAAAAAAAAAAAAAAAAAGACAGAGAGAGAGAGAGAGAGAGAGAGAGAGAGAATGAAAACATGAACGAATCAATAAATAATAATAATAAAAAAAAATAGACTAGGAAGGAATGATGACAAAAGAAAACAGTAAAAAAAAAAAAAAAGTTTGTAAGGAATAATGGTAAAAGACAGACCTCTTTGAACAATGGCTAGAGTAGGGTGACGTTAAATGGGTGGGACATCTGTTGGCTTCGCCGCTTAGTAGCTACATAGTAAAAAGAAGGGCCCCGCAACCAGGTGGAGATATTCGGGTTATCGCTTCTCGGCCTTTTGGCTAAGATCAAGTGTAGTATCTGTTCTTATCAGTTTTTTATCTGAAGAGGACGTCGGCTGTGCTTGGGCTTAGTTTTAGAAGGAGTTCGGGGGAGACTATATGTGCAGCTAGTTGGTGGCTTGTCCACCACTGCCGCAAGGGTCTTCCTCGGGCTTCTTTTTATTTTATTTTATTTATTTTACCGTTTTTTAGATTAGCTCTCAGCCCTCCCGGATGACGAAAAGCAAGAGGAAGTCTCCGCCGAAGACGACAACGACGACGGCAACAACGGCGGCGGGGACGACTCTTCCCCGGCTGGACGACCCTCGGCGACGGACGGACCAGCTGATGGACCGGCCGGCTTCGGGACTAGCCGGAGGGAATTCCATCGCTGACGGCGCCATGGAGTCGGGACCTCGGGGCTCTGCGGGGCAGGATGGGGCTCCGACGGCGGCGGCCTCAGCGCCTGGGATATCCCCTCTGCTGGGATCCGGTGGTGGTGGGGGCATGGGGGTGCCCCACACCGTCCGGTTCCAGTGGAGGGACCCGGGTGAGGGCGCTCTCTTCACCGGGAGGGTGCCTTTCATCCGGGAGGTCCTGTTTGCGGCACTGGGGCTAAAACCGGAGGACCTCATCTGCGCCCAGCGCAATAATGCCCTGGGGTTTTTCGACGTTACCATGGCGTCTGAAGCAACCTTCGAGCGGGTTCTGGAGCAGGGCCAGGTCCTGGGTGGCCATCCGCTGGGGAAGAACTTTTCCATGGAGTCCATGTGGCACGTTGGCCGGCGGATGGTCACCATCCACATTTTCAATCCATTTGTGGCAGCTGGGTCCGTCCGTCAATTCTTGGAAGACTTTGGAGAGGTCCAGCCCGGGGAGCGCATGGTCCGGGATGAGCTGGGAGTTTGGAACGGGCGCCGCCAGTACATCATGAATTTTAAAAAGAACAGCGATGGAAGCTGGAGGTACCCCCCTGCTAATTTTTCGCTGGGCGGGAATAGGGGGTACCTCTTCTTCAGGGGGCAGCCCGCCTTCTGTAGGGGGTGCCAGAAGTACGGACATCAGGTCGAGGGGTGCAAGGACGTCGAATGCCGGAATTGCCTGGGGCACGGGCACCTGGCTAAGGATTGCAACAACCCCCGCCGCTGCAGAGGCTGCGGCGGGGAGGGACACTTGATCCACTCCTGCCCCGTCCAGGTGCAGTCCTATGCCGCGGCCCTGGCGAGGGCGGGAGGGAAGAAGAACCAGCCGGAGGTGAGGGAAGATCCATCTGCGGGGGCCGTGAAGATCTACAAGATCCAGGCCCCTAGATTCTCCACCCCGGCTGAGGCCAGGTGCTCGGCCCCGGGCTCGCCCCCTCGGCCTAGAAAGGAGGCACCCCCCGGTCCTGCTCCCTCGAAGACGACATCAGCGGCAACAAAGAGAGCAAGGGAGCAGGACCAAATAAAAGACGAGCCAACAGACAGGAAGGTACGGAAGGCGGGCACCCCCCCTACGGCGGCGCCCATGGAGGCCCCTCTGGGAACACCACGGTCCCCTGATCCAGAGGACTCCGTGATGTGGATTTCGGACAGCTCACCACCACCCCTCCGAATCCAGGAGGAATACACGTCAAGTTCGGAGGGGGAGGAGTCCTCTGGAGAGGAGTGAGGGGCAATAAGAGGGGCCTCTCATGTCCTTTTTAACAATTTTAACTTTTTATCTGCTTTTATAGATGGGCCCAGGCACAGCCACGAGAAGCGGTTCTTAAAGCTAAGTTTTAGAATTTTTTTTATTTTATTTTATATTTCTTATTTTTTGTTAGTTTGTTTGTTTTGTTGTTTTGTTAGTTTATTTGTTTGTTTTAGTTAATAAATTTATGTTTTAAGTGTTTTTAGCAAAAAAAAAAAAAAAAAAAAAAAATCTGTTCTTATCAGTTTCACGTGGATTCGAAGAGGACGACGGCTGTGCTTGGGCATAGTTTTTAGAGGAGTTCAGGGGTGAACATATGTGCAGTAGCTGGTGGCTTGACCGCTGCTACCGCAAGGGGATCCCTTGAACTCCTTTTTACTTTTATTTATTTGTTTTAAATTCTTTAGTATAGTTCACCAGCCCACCCGGACAACGACGATAGAGCAGCCCGGCTGGACAACCTGGCGAGCGGACGGACCGGCCCACGGACCTGCCTGCATTGGGACCTGCCTGGGGGAGCGGAAGACGCCATGGACTCGGGACCTCGGGGTTCTGCGGGGCAGGACGGGCCTCCGACGGCAGCTCCAGCGGTTGGGATATCCCCTCCATTGGAGCCCGGGGTTGGGGTAGGCGGAGGTGTGCCCCACACCATACGGTTCCAGTGGAGGGACCCGGATGACGGGACCCTCTTTACCGAGCGGGTTCCGTTCATCCGGGAGGTCCTTTTTATTGCGCTGAGGCTAAAGCCGGAGGATCTCGTCTGCACCCAGCGTAACAACGCCCTGAGGTTCTTTGATGTCACATTGGCGTCTGAGGCGACCTATGGGCGGGTCCTGGGGCTTGGGCGGGTCCTGGGTGACCATCCGCTGGGGAGGCAATATACTATGGCCTCCATGTGGGAGACGAACCGGCGGATGGTCACGGTACATGTTTTTAATCCCTTTGTATCGGCCGAGTCTGTCCGCCGCTTTTTGGTACAGTTCGGAGAGGTCCAGCCGGGGGAGAGAATGGTCCGGGATGAGCTGGGAATTTGGAACGGGCGCCGTCAATTTATGGTAAAATTTAAAGAAGAAGGTGGAAGTCTGAGGTACCCCCCGGCTAATTTTATATTGGAAGGCAGCAAGGGGTACCTCTTCTTTAGGGGACAGCCTGCCTTCTGTTGGGGGTGCCTTAAGTATGGACACCAGGCCGAGGGGTGTAAAGATATAGAGTGCAAGAACTGCTTGGGGAAAGGGCACCTGGCGAAGAATTGCCAGAACCCCCGCCGCTGCAGGAGCTGTGGCGGGGAGGGACATTTAGCCCACTCCTGTCCTAGCCGGGCGCCATCTTATGCCACGGTGCTGGCTGGGGCAGGGGCGGGCAGAAGAAGGGAGGCGGCTGCCAGGAATGGAGAAGAGCCCGGTTCACCAGGAGAGGCAGTAGCCACCTCCTCTCCTGTTATAGCCAGGCGCCCTACCCTGAGCTCGACCCCTCGGCCCAACAGGCAGGCACCCCCCTCCATCCCCTCTGGGAAGAGGCCTCGGGAGCGAGAGGAGAAATTCAAGAAGAGGAAGAAGGCGGGCCCCCCTGTGGCGGCGCCCGTGGGAGCCCCTCCCCCTTGTTCACCCCTGGCCCCCAAACCAGAAGAAGCCAGACTGCCGGTGTCCGAGGATACCCCGCCAGAACCATCTGGGTCCGAGGACACCCCACCACCACCGCAGGAGTATGGGGGCAGGGAGGCCCCCCCCAACGAGTCAGCATATTTGGAGGGGGTGGCTCCTCTCCCCACGAATGAGAGGAGAGGTTCAGAGAGGGGCTCCCCTGTTTTAGTAGAGTTTTAATTGTTTTTTTAGTTTGGTTTTAACCCCCTTTTTTCTGTTATGGCAGATTTTATTATTTTAACCATCAACGTCAGAGGGCTTTGAAACGCGGTTAAGAGGGCAGCGGTGTTCCAGGATCTGGCATCTATCTCCCCGACCATTTGCTGTTTGCAAGAGGTTCACCTGCGGGACCAGAGGGACGAGGCACTTTTCTCACACCAATGGAAAAGAGGTATGGCCTACTGGAGCGTGGGTGGCGTCCATTTCTCGGGTGTGGGAATCCTGTTGGGAGACCGCACCTTTGAGAAGGTAAGCCCGTTTACCATCTATCAAGGCAGAGCACTGGGCTTAGACGCCACTTGGAGAGGCCAAAACATCCGAGTTTTGTGCATCTACGCTCCAGTAGATGCCTCGTCCCGTATTAACCTTTTAGAAGTTCTGGCCCCCTTTTGTATAACAAATAGGCACTTAATTGTGGCAGGTGATTTTAATATAAATTTAGAGGGGGGTGATGATGTCAGTCGGAAACACTTTCAGAAGCTGTCCAGCGATTTCAGCCTTACTGACGGTTTTAAATTTTGCAACCCCGGAAATCCAGGCCACACCTGGCATAACACTTGAGGGGCACAAAGCCGCCTAGATTACATATTAGTGTCCCCCACTATAGTTGTTAAAAAAGCCTCCTTGACCCCATGGTGGTTCTCTGACCATATGATGGTAGAGGCCACAGTTTCCATTGATGCCCCCTCCATAGGCAGAGGGTATTGGAAACTGAACGTGGAGATCTTGGAGGAAAGAGAGTATCAGACTCTCTTAAGAGATCACTTTGCAGTCTGGGCAGACTGCAAGGGTGACTTTGCTTCTCCGGCTGCATGGTGGGAGCACATTAAAGAGAGAATCCGTGCTCTGTCAAACCACTATTGCAGATGCCGCAAAGCTGAAAAGCTGAAGCGGGTAAGAGATTTGGAGAAGCAATTGAAACAAGAGTATATAGACTCTAACAACGGGGGGACACTGGACCTAGATAAGGTGCAGGCCCTCAGAGCTGGGCTCAGGGTACTGCACGAAAGGTCGGCGGCTGATAGCCTGTTTAATGCCAGGGTTCAGATGGCAGAGGAGAACGAAACATGTTCTGCCTCCTTTTTCAAAGGGTTCGGCAGGCCCGAGAGGAGAGATTTTTACATCTCTTATAGACTCGGAAGGTAGGACCTGTTCGGACCCGGCCCGGATGATGGAGGTTGCATATGGTTTTTATTCTACGCTTTTTAACAAACGTAACACGGATCATGAAATTGGGGAGCAATTTTTGTCGCACCTAGAGACGCGCCTTCTGAGCACGGCTCGAGACAGCCTAGAGACCCCCTTTAGTTTGATGGAACTGACCGATGTACTTGGGAAAATGAACCGGCGTAAGGTCCCGGGCTTAGATGGGCTCCCAGTAGAATTTTATTCTACCTTCTGGGATGTCCTCGGCCCGGTGATGGTGGAGGTAGCCGAGGATGTGCACCGACAGGGCAGGCTCACAGGGAGCATGCAGTCAGGAGCTCTCTCCTTGTTGTACAAGAAAGGAGATCCGAGAGATCTAGCTAATTGGAGACCCCTGACCATGCTGTGCGTTGATCTTAAGATCTTCGCCAAAGCCCTGACAGAGCGCCTGAAGAAATCCATGTCATGCCTGATCCACAGTGACCAGACCTGTGGGGTCCCAGGGAGATCGGCAACCTGGAATCTCCACCTAATCAGGGATGCCATCTCCTGGGTCGGAGACAGATATGTCCCGCTGGCGCTGGTGAGCTTAGATCAGGAAAAGGCCTTCGATCGAGTGGACCACCGCTTCCTCAAGAGGGTGTTGACGACACTAGGGTTTGGGCCCAAGTTCCTTAGATGGCTTTTTACGTTATACGCTGAGGTTGGTAGCCGTGTTTCCATCAACGGCCACCTGAGCGACTTAGTACCGCAAGTGAGTGGAGAGCGACAGGGGTGTCCTCTTTCCCCTTTACTCTACGCGCCCTATATAGAGCCACTTGCAGCAGCCATCAGAGCCCACCCAGAGATAGATGGTCTCCCCCTCCCGGGGGGCGGAGGAAAAGTGGTCAAACTGGCCCAGTATGCAGACGACACTACGTTGTTTGTATGCTCGGATCGGTCACTCAGGTTGGCCTTAGACATGGTGCAGGCGTTCGGTAGAGCTTCCGGTGCGGCATTGAACCTTGGCAAGTCGGTAGTCAAGTATTTTGGCAGTTGGATGGATCGAAGGGACATTGTTGGGGGTTTGGCCCTCAGCAATGGTCCTTTAAAGATCTTGGGGGTCTCCTTCATGGCAGAAGGGGCTGCTCGAGCCAACTGGGAAGAGCGTTTAGCTCTGGCCAGGCGCAAGATGGGGCTGTGGAAAGCTAGGTCCCTGTCCTTTCTGGGTAAGGTACTGGCATTAAAAGTAGATGTCCTTCCCTCACTGCTGTATTTGGCTCATGTCTACCCCATGCCCCGCTGCATGCGGCGTGGGCTCACCAAAGACGTTTTTAGTCTCGTCTGGGGAGGTAGATATGAGTATGTTAAGAGGGAAGTGATGTACCTGGGAAAGGACAAGGGGGGGAGGGATGTACCTGATTTCCCTCTCAAGCTGGATTGCCTGTTTTCTGCTCAGCTCTGTGCACGCCTGGCAGCTCCCCTAGTACACCCCCACCAATATTTTGTGCGGTTGTGGCTGTCCTGGCCAATGCGGTCTCTAGTGAGTACGTGGTCCAACTCCTGCCCTAAGGCTGAGACCCTACCGGATCACTATAAGCACCTGGTTAGATGGAACAGGTTGCTTCCGGCGGGGTTGAAGCCCGAGACCTTTGTTAGGCACCGGGCTTTGTATAAAGCCGTTCTGGAGGCCCGAGGTACTCGCACTGTGGTGGGTTTGGAGAGGGACACATGGTCTAGAGTACAGCCTAAAGGGTTAGACAACCGGCTGCAGGACCTGAATTGGCAATGTGTTCATGGCAAGTTGCCAGTCAGGGATGTTCTGTATAGGCACGGGCTCACCAGACACCCGCGCTGCCCCAGAGCCACATGTGCCAAGGAGGAAACTCTTGGTCACGTGTTTTGGGACTGCGGGTATGCGCAGGTGATCTGGACCTGGATAGCCGACCTATGCAGGGCATTTGACCCGCAGTTTGTTTTGACCAGGGAAAAGGTCATACGTGGGTGGCCTCAGGATACCAGGTCTCCCTTCTTGTCCCAGATGTGGTTGGTGGTGAGCATTACCAAGCGAGAGCTTTTGAACGCTCGCACCGACCTCATCCGCAGAGGGACAAACCTGGAAACCGAGGGAATGTATAGAAGGATCCGGGCTGATTTGTTTTTTCGGATGGAGCTAGATGTCATCCGGTGGGGGTACCACGCAGCGAAAGAGAGGTGGAAGGGCCTCTTTGAGCTGTAGTTCCCGCTGTTGGAAAGACACGACTCCATCCCGTGATTCAATGAATAACTTTTGGTTTTAAATTTATCTGCCTTTTATATAGGAGGGGTTTTAACTGCTTTTTTTTTTTTTTTTTTTTTTTGATTTGTTCGTTTGCCCAGGCACAGCCTACACATGATATAGAGAAGTGATTTTTGAGAAGAAAATATTGTTTAATCTCATTTAGAATTTTAAAATCTAAATAAGTTATTTTTTATGGGTTTATTTTTTAGATAATAAATTTTGTTTTTAATTTTTATGGGAATGATGAAAGAGAAGTAACCTAGTGTAGAACAATATACTGGTGAAATGATTTCTGACCCAAAAAAAAAAGAAAAAAATATCTGTTCTTTTAAGAACAAACTCACTTGCTGAAAGAGTATGGCTGAGAGAGCGTCATCGTCGGCCCGAGTGGTGCGACTAAAACACACGGTGTGGCTGGAGCTAGTACCAGAAGCGGAGGAGGCGGACAGGACGAGATTTGGATGGGACTACGTGGTCCAGCGGGTGCTGAGGGACTTCGGAGGGCTCGGTCCCTCACGGATCTTCTGCCTGCAGGACTTCGTGGCGGCGGGTTTCGTGGACGTCACCCTGGCGTCCTACAGCGACTGCACGGCTTTCTTTGCTAAGTGCAGCAAAGGTACTCAGGAGGAGGTGTTGCGGGGGCTGCGGGCCGTCCCCGTCTTCGCTATGGATGAAGTCCCGGTGACGGTCCACATGTACAATCCGTACATGGAGGACAACGTCATCCGGGACTTCTTGGGGCGGTACTGCAGCTCCGTCTCGGCGGGAGAGAGGGTAAGAGGGCGGTTCGGCATCTGGAACGGGAAGAGGAGGTTCCTGGTCCGGCTCCGGGTGGACCCTGCCGGCACGGGGGGTCTGCTCCACCCGCCTGGGAGCTTTGCCATCGGCCCGCACCGGGGGTTCCTGCACTACCCCGGCCAGCCCCTGTACTGCAGGAGGTGCGGCGCCCTCGGACACAGCAAAGAGGCGTGCTCGGGGAAGCACTGTCGCTTCTGCGGATCCGATCAGCACGGGGCGGCCGAGTGCGGGGCCCCCAAGGCCTGCAGCCTTTGCGGAAGCCACGGACACCTCTTCCTTTCCTGTCCCTCCCGCCAAGGTACGTACGCCAGCCTCTTCCAGGACGAGTACAGGCTGCCCGAACCAGACAAGGCACCGCCGAGAGGGGACGCCAGGCCACGGGACGCCAGGGTGCCCGCCGCCGTCGTGGACGACGGAGAGGCCGGGCCGCCGCCTCCGCCACCGCCTCCGCCCCCACCATCAGCGACGGCCGCACCGGTCCCGGAGGACCTGCCGGCAGGACAGCAGCAGCAGGAGGTGCCACCGACGCCGGGAGACGTCGTCGCAGAGACCCTGCTGGGCCCCACTGGCGAGTCCACGGGCCTCGGGCCGGCCCCACCGCTGCCCGACTCCTGGACGCCCATGGACTGGGCGGAGGTGTTGGAGGGGATGGAGCCCGGGGCACCCATCGTGCGGCCCGGGTGGGCAACCGTCGCCGTCCCCGACGGCCAGCCAGCGCCAGACCCCCCTGCCCCCGCTCCCGCCAGGGAACGGGATCCTCAGGCTGAGGAGGACGGCCAACGAGCCAAACGGTCCAAGGTTGAGGAGGCCCGGGAGTTCGACCTCCTCGACCCAGCCAGAGTGCTTTTGCCGGGGCCGGGCCAGTGTGCGGACAACGCACCCCAGGACCCCAGCACAGACTGGTCCCCGCCTCTGCTGGACGGCTCCTCATCGTCAGACCCAGAGGACGCAGGTCAGGAGGGGTGGGAGAGGGTGGCCACCAGGCGGACGAGGTCTGGGGGGGGAAGGGTAAAGGGAAAAATAAATGACCGCCCTTATGCGGTATCCTTTCGGGGATAGGGCAGGGATAGGGAGTATTTTGAGGGAATGGGACTTTGTTTCGGAGGGGAGGAGGGGTTTTTGGGGAAGGGGTGGGGGACTGTGGGACTTCTTTGGGGTGGGTGGACTTTTGTGGGTGGCGGGTTGTGGGACTGAGTAGGGTTGTGGGGGGTTTGTGCGTGTGGGGGGTTTGTGGGACTTTGTTGAGTTTGTGCGGGTGGGGGGTTGGTGGGACTGTTTGTTGGGGGTGGGCTTTTGCGGGAGGGGGGGTTGGTGGGACTGTGTTTGTTGGGGTGGGCTTTTGCGGGAGGGGGGGTTTGTGGGACTGTGTTTGTTGGGGGTGGGCTTTTGCGGTATGTAAATGTGTAGGTTAACTGTGGGGTCCCTGAACGTTCGGGGACTGAGGGACGGGGTTAAGAGGGAGGCAGTTTTTACTAGCTTGCGAGCGTCCAGATGCGAGGTCTTGTTTGTGCAGGAGTGCCACTTGACCTCGCAGCGGGACGCATGCAATTTCTCAGCCCAGTGGAGGGCGGGGCCCTCGGTGTGGGGGGTGGGGGAAGGAGTGGCGGACGGAGTGGGCGTTTTATTTGGCTCCGGGGACTTCTCGGTCCAGACCGTTCAGTCCCCAGTCCCAGGACGCATAATTTGCGTCGACGGGGAGTGGAGGGGAATTGCCCTCAGGGCAATAGGAGTGTATGCTCCTGCCAGCCCGGCCGGTCGGCGAGGGTTCTTTACCCACCTGGAGCCCCTGCTGTTCACGAACAGGGTCCTCGTCGTAGGCGGGGACTTTAACGTGGACCTCGACACAGGGGCCGGGGGGTTGGAACTAGCTAGGATAGTGCAGACTGCCGGGCTGGTCGATTCGTACAGGGTCGTCGAGCCCCAGGGGGAGGACACACCTGGTGTAATTCCAGGGGTGACGCCTCCCGCCTGGACTACATCTTTGTCCGTAACGGAGCTGACATCGTAGCTTTTTGGTCCAGACCGTTCTGGGGCTCCGACCACTGTTACGTGGGAGTTGCCCTGCGCATGCAGGGGGGGGGCGTGGGAAGGGGGTATGGAGGATGAATGTCGCCCTCCTACGGGATCCGGCCTTTTGCGCCGTTTTCCAGACCCTCTACCCCATATGGAAGAGGATGAAGGTCCTCTATGCCACGGCGGGGGAGTGGTGGGAAGACCTGAAGGAAAAGATCACCACCCTCTGCCGGTGGTGGGCGAATGCGGCCGCTCGGAGGAGAGAGCGGGCGATCCGGAGGTGGTCGTGCGACCTGCGAGCCGCCTGGCGGGACCGTAATCAAGTCCGGATCCGGGAAGCCAGTGAGGCCTTGAGGTTTTACCACGAGGCCCAGGCACGCGGGTACTGCAGACAGGCCCAGCACCAACAGATCAGGGAGGATGAGCGCCCTACGCGCTTCTTCTTTGACTCTGTCAAGAAGAGGCAGGCTAGGGCTCACATCCCGGGCCCAAGTCAGAAGACGGGACGCTCCATGAGGACACCGACGGAATGTTGGTGGCGGCCGCGGCTTATTTCGCCAACATGTTCCAGGCCCGGGACGTACCGGGATCCGTGGCTCTTGCCTTCCTGGACGCCGTGGAGGGACGGCTGTCGGAAGAGGAAAGGGCCCTCCTGGAGGGAAACGTCACCCCCGCAGAGGTGGAGAGCGCAATGCTCTCCATGAAAGGCGGCGTGGCCCCCAGAGGTGACGGGCTGCCTGTAGAGTTTTACAGGAGCTTTTGGCCCCTGATAGGTCCGGAACTGCTGGACATGTACACAGAGGCCGGAGGTTTGGGACTTTTCCCACCCTCCGTTCGGAAGGGGCATGTCACCCTTCTGTACAAGAAGGGAGACAGGACCGACTTGGCAAACTGGAGGCCGATAACATTGCTGACAGTGGATTATAAGATCTTTGCCAAGGTGCTGGTCCGACGCCTTAAGGGAGTCATGGCTTCCCTGGTCTGTCCGAATCAAACATGCGGGGTGCCCGGGCGCACAGGCAGTATGAACTTGGCTCTCATACGAGATGCCATTGCCTGGGCGGAGCAGCGCCGGGTGCCCCTGGCGGTGCTGAGTCTGGACCAGGAGAAGGCCTTCGACCGGGTTAACCACGCCTTCCTCTTCGCAGTTCTGCGGAAGATGGGCGTGGGCCCGGGCTTCCTAGCCCTAGTACGACTTCTTTATACAGAAGTCACCAGCAAGGTGGGGGTAAACGGCCACTTCTCGGCCAAGGTCGAGCAGAAGGGAGGGGTACGACAGGGGTGCCCGCTGTCTCCCCTGCTCTACGTCCTGTACATCGAGACGCTGGTCGAGCGGCTGCGACGAGAGCCTGCTTTCGGCGGCCTGCACATCCCAGGAGGAAGGGGTCTCAGCGCGAAGGTGGCGATTTACGCCGACGACGCCACCCTCTTCCTGGGAAAGGATCGGGACTTTGATGTCACAGGACGGATTCTGGAGGAGTTCTCGGTTGTGACCGGAGCCCGCATCAACAGGGCCAAATCAGCAGTGTTGTATGTCGGGGGATGGGCCGGGAGGGCCGACGTCCCCGGCAGGTACTCGCTCTGCGAGGGTGGCCTCATGATACTGGGGGTCACCTTCTGGAGGGAGGACTTGGCCCAGAAGAACTGGGACGCGGCTTTAGCAAAGCTGCAGGTCAGGGTGGCACACTTGAGCTAGAGGGATCTCTCGTTGTCCGGCAGGGTCTTGGTGGTGAACTCGGACTTGCTGGCTGGCCTGAACCACCTGGCCTACGTCTTCCCAATCCCTTTCGTGACGGGAAGACGGGTCGAAAGGTGCGTTTTCACCTTTGTGTGGGGTGGGAGGTACGAGCAGGTCGCTAGGACGACCATGTACCTCCCGGTCGCCAGGGGAGGTAGAGGGGTGTTCTGCGCGCCGGTGAAGGCCACGACTTTGTTCGTGGTCTTCCTGGCGAGGCTGGTCGAGGGCAACGGAGGACACCCCGCCACCCTGTTCGCGAGGTTCTGGCTGGGGTTCGCCCTGAGAAGGGCGATCCCCTGGAACGGGATGGCGCCGTGGTCCGTCGACCAACCCTGGCATTACGCCAGGGCGGCCGACTTTGTGAAGGACCACCCGTGGTGCACGGAGGACGGCACCGGGACGGAGCCGGGGAGGGCGCGATGGTACGCCCGCCGAGGGCGCCCAACTTACGCCTTGCGGTCAGGGAGCGCCTGCACAGGCACGGCGTTAGCCACACCCCCACGTGCCCGATGGGCTGCGGCGGGGAGAGACACTGGACCACGCCATGTGGTCTTGACCTGTCGCGGTCCGCTTCTGGGCGGCGGTCTCAGGATGGTGGAGGTCGACCGGTGCCGGGTCCGTCCCGCCCAGGGAAATTATCCTTTACGGGCTTGGATTGAGCGCCGTGCCCCGCAGAGAGGCCAGGCCTCTGTGGACGGCCGTCTCTGTGGCCAAGTGCGTGCTCTGGGGCACGCGCTGCGAGTGCCTCAGGGTAGTGGAGCCGCGGCCGGACACGAGGCACCCCGTGGTACGCCACGGTCTCTCAGGCGGGGCGCGAGCCCGGAGAAGGGATCATCAGGGTGGGCGTGGGGGGCAGGGGAGAGAGGTCTGGCTTTGCTGGCCTGACGGTCATGGGGAGGCCCTGGTGGCCCAGCGGATGATCAGGTCCTCTAGCTCTCTCTCCGGGGTAGGGTTGGGGTTTGCGTCTGCTCCGTCCGTCCACCGACAGGGTGGGGGGTGGAGGAGAATGTTGTGGGTTGTTTGGGCAGGTTGGGGATAGGGTGGGTTATGGTTTGGGGTGGGTTGGGTTTCCTTGGGGATTTGGGGATATGGATGTTGGGGGCTGGGTATGGTGGTGGGTTGGAAATGTTTAATGATTTGTATGGCCTGCGGAAATAAGCAAATAAATGCGCTGGTTGCTAAAAAGAAAAAATCTGTTCTTATCAGTTTTGTGTAGTGGACTGAAGAGGACGTCGGCTGTGCTTGGGCTTAGTTTTAGAAGGAGTTCAAGGGTGAACATATGTGCAGCAGTAGGTGGCTTGTCCGTCGCTGCTGCAGGGGATCCCTTGAGTTCCTTTTTATTTTCTTTTATTTATTTAAAGTTTTTAGCTTAGCTCCTAGCCCTCCCAGATGACGAAGAAGAAGATGGCACCGCCGAAGATGACGGCTGCAACGACTGCGGCGGTGCCTCATCCCCGGCTGGACGACCCTCTGCGGCGAACGAACCAGCCGATGGGCCGGCCAGCTTCGGGACCTGCCCGAGGGAGTTCCATCGCTGACGGCGCCGTGGAGTCGGGACCTCGGGGCTCTGCGGGGCAGGACGGGGCCTCGGCGGCGGCCTCAGCGCCCGGGACATTCCCTCTGCTGGGACCTAGTGGTGGTGGGATGGTCGTCCCCTACACTGTCCGGTTCCAGTGGAGGGACCCGGATGGAGACTCCTTATTTACGGAGCAGGTGCCCTTTATCCGGGAGGTCCTTTTTGTGGCGTTGGGGCTTAAGCCAGAAGACCTCGTCTGCGCCCAGCTTAACAACGCCCTGAGGTTCTTTGACGTCACCATGGCGTCTGAAGCAACCTTCGAGCGGGTTCTGGAGCAGGGCCAGGTCCATGGTCACCATCCACGTCTTCAACCCATTCGTGGCGGCTGGGTCCGTCCGCCAATTCCTCGAACAGTACGGAGAAGTCCAGCCTGGGGAGCGTATGGTCAAGGAGTTAGGAACGGGCGCCGCCAGTACATGGTCAACTTCAAGAAGAATGAAGATGGGAGTTGGAGGTACCCGCCGGCAAACTTTTCACTCAATGGGAATAGGGGGTACCTCTTCTTCAGGGGGCAGCCTTAAAAACTTAAAAGCTAAGTTTTAGAATTATTATTATTTTCTCTTTTTATTTTTGTTAGCTTGTTTGTTTTTGGTTGTTTTGTTAGTTTGTTCGTTCGTTTTAGTTAATAAATTCATGTTTTAATTTATTTTAGTGGGAATGATGAAAATGAGTAACCGCGAATATATATTATTTTGGTAAAAATTTCTGACCCATATAAAAAGATAAATCAGTTTAATATCTGATACGCCCTCTATATGAGGGCTACATATTAAATGGATTTTTAGAACAGGGAGCCAGAACAGGAGCTTGCTCCTTCTGCTCCACGCATCGACCTGGTATTGCAGTACCTGCAGGAGTGGTGCACCTTCCTTACAGCGGTGCAAAGAAAGAAGAAACGAGAGGTCGTTGGTTAAGTACTCAAGAGGGCTTCAATTGCTGGGGGGAGGGTCAGTTCCTGTGATCTGTCTTGTTTTTCCTCTGCTTGTGCTTTGAAGTGAACCAATGCAGGTTTTTTGCTGTTTTCATGTTCTGTTTATTTATTTATTTAATTCTGTGCTTTGTGGCAGGGGAGGGTCTTTTCCGTTGTGTTCCGTTTTCCCTCCGTTTGATCTTTTTTTTTTATTGGATATGTTGTTTGGCTAGTCTCTTTGTGTTCTTTTGTGTCCCTTTCTGCTCTTTAGGCAAGGACGAATGTCCCGCCCAAGTGTGACATCATCAGGACTCGGGCGTCTTAACTGGAAGAAAAGACAAAAAAAGTTGGAGTTTGTCTTCCCTCTCAATCTTCCTTTGCTCCCTGCCTTCCTCCAGCTGCCTCGTCCCTTCCTGGGGTTACGGGTATAGCTCGGGTTTCTCTTCATTCACGTATAAATCTTTCGCCCTTTTACTAAAGATTTCCGTGGAGGGGAATGTTGACGAGTATTGCTTATTTTTTGAAAGCTTTGCTTTTAGCGAAGCTGCTCATTTTAGTACAAAAACAGAGAGGGCATGAATTAATTAATCAATGAGTAAAAAATAAAAAACAGAAATAAAAAGAAAAATAAATAAGAGTAGAAAGCAATGATGTGACAAGAAAACAGTAAAAGAAAAAAGTTTGAAAGAAATAACAGTTAAAGAAAAGAGTAAAATGAAAGACCTCTTTGAACAATGGCTAGAGTAGGGTGACATTAAATGGGTGGGACATCTGTTGGCTCCGCCGCTTAGTAGCTACATAGTAAAAAGAATGGCCCCTCAACCAGGTGGCGATATTCGGGTTATCGCTTCTCGGCCTGCAAGGGTGACTTTGCTTCTGCAGCTGCATAGTGGGAGCACATTAAAGAGTGCTCGGACAAACCATTATTGCAGATGCCGCAAAGCTGAAGCGGGTAAGGGATTTAGAGAAGCAATTGAAGGAACAATATATTACCTTTAACAACAGAGGGACACTGGACCTAGATAAAGTGCAGGCCCTTTGAGCCGGGCTCAGGGTACTGCACGAAAGGTCGGCGGCTGATAGCCTGTTTAGTGCCAGGGTTCAGATGGCAGAGGAGAACGAAACATGTTCTGCCTCCTTTTTTCAAAAGGTTCGGCAGGCCTAAGATGAGAGATGTTTTACATCTCTAATAGACTCGGAAGGTAGGACCTGTTCGGACCCGGCCCGGATGATCGAGGTTGCACATAGTTTTTACTCTAAACTTTTTAACAAATGTAGCATGGATCACAAAATCGGGGAGCAATTTTTGTCGCACCTAGAGACACGCCTTCCGAGCATGGCTCGGGACAGCCTAGAGACCCCCTTTAGTCTGACAGAACTGACCGATGTACTTGGCAAAATGAACCGGTGTAAGGTCCCGGGCTTAGATGGGCTCCCAGTAGAATTTTATTCTATGTTTTGGGATGTCCTTGGCCCGGCTCCACCCGCCTGGAAGCTTTGCGATCGGCCTGCACCGGGGGGTTCCTGCACTTCCCTGGCCAGCCCCTGTACTTCAGGAGGTGCGGCGCCCTTGGGCACAGCAAGGAGGCTTTCTCGGGGAAGCGCTGCTGCTTCTGCGGTTCAGACCACCATGGGTTGGCCGACTGCAGGGCCCCAAGGTCTGCAGCCTGTGCAGGAGCTTAATATCTATTAAGGAGATGGGCCACTGACCGCTGTGTGTCTCCTAACCAATCGTGGTGCCGATTCAAGGAGCTGTGAGTTTAGGCAGCTAGTCAGAGCAGCTGTAAATAAAAATATCTTAACAGATGTAATTTGATAATTTGGACAGGTATACGCTATAAAGCGGGGTTTACTGATTTCCAATAAGGTCAAAGAATTTCTGCCACTTCTTGAAATACTTATTAGGTGTCCCGATCAGCCTGAAATAGCCACTCTATTTAATAACTCAAACCATTTTCTTAAAGTAGGAGCCTGAGACTACTTCCAGTGTCTTAATAGTAGCCTCTTGCCTACCATAATAGCTGTCTGGATCCAATCAGAGTCATGGTCTGTCAAGGAAATCAAAGGACTTGGATCTCCCGAAACATATAGGCTGGGCAGATAGGGATACTGTACCCCTAATATAGGTATGCCCAGCCCTCCCTGTTCCCCTGTTTTTTGTAATATATTTAGACGTATACGAGGCTGTTTACCATTCCAAAGAAAAACATAACAGAGCTTTTCAAAATTCTGAAAATATTTCAAAGGAATGGAAATTGGTAATGCCTGGATAACGCAGTAAAATCTTGGGGCAAAATTCATTTTAAGGACATTGGCCTTTCCCCACAATGAAAGAAAGGGGGGGCACCTGTCTATATCCGCTTTAAAATGATCCAAGAGAGGTTTTTGGTCAACCCTGCTCAGATCTGACAAATTTGGAGGAACGGGACACAGAGATATGTTATTCCTTTCTGAGGTCATAGGAATTGTAAAGAAAATGCTGTTTTAGGGCAGTAAGATGTCAGGGGGAGGGCTTCACAATTGGACCAATTTATTTTATAAATTGATAACTTGGAAAATTAATCAATAGTAGTTAAAAGAGAATTCACAGATTTTTCTGGGCTAGAAATAAAGGTTAAAATGTCATCTGCATACAGCATTATTTTATGGGTAGTTTGGCCAATCTGGATACTAGGGAAGTCCAGGTTCAATATTATAGCTACCGTTAAAGGCTCTAATGCCAAAGAAAAGAGGAGGGGGGATATGTTATGTTACTGGCAGACTGTGAGTGAGCATGAAGGAGACCCGGACTCAGATTAGCAGTTCAGTAACTCACGGGTGGTTTATTTTCATCCAGAACAGGAAGTGTGTTACACATAACATAGTCCGTGCTACAACTCTCTGCTGTGCTTTACACTATTCCGCTTTACAGAACAGGATAAAGGGGCTCGTTGGTGGACTCATTGTAGTCTAATATATGGTGAAATAAGCCCATTTGTTACCACCGCAGCTTTGGGCCCAGTGTACAATATATGAATCCACTTTATGAAGACGTCTCCAAATCCAAAAGCCTTCAAAGTCAGCAAAAGATAGCGCCACTCTACCCGGTCAAATGCCTTCTCAGCGTCTAATGATAGGGCAGCTACAGGCTCCTGTTCATTCTGAACATGCCACATGATATCTATGAATCTCCTGATGTTATCTGCTGAGTTTCGCTGATGAATAAAGCTAACTTAGTACCAGAGCTGCTACTACTTTATTTATTTTCCCTGCTACCACCTTATTTAGAATTTTTGCATCACAGTTAATAAGATAAACTGGTCGATAACTCAGTTATGTGGGTCCTTACCCTTCTTGAAGAGGAGCGAGATGCCTCAGACAAGGTTGGAGGAAGAAAGCCTTTTGCAAAGGATTCTTCATACATATTCATTAAATAGGGAGTTAATTCCTTACAATACATCTTGTAAAATTCTGCTGTAAACCCGTCTGGGCCAGGTGATTTGCCAGTGGTTAAGAGCGCAATCGCATCTACAATTTTCTCCTCAGGTATGGGTTTGTCAAGCTCCTCTTTCTGATTCGTTGTCAATACTGGTAAACTGAGTTTATAAAGAAAAGATTCAATCTCATCATCCACTGACAACTCTGTACTGTAAAGGTTTGTATAGAAATAAAAAAGACTCGTTAATCTCTTTTGTAGATGTTTTACGTCCCCCACATTGATCTCTTATACTCGAAATTGTGCTTAAGGATTCCTGTTTTTTTATGTAGCTGGCAAGTAATCTGTCGGCCCAGTCTCCTTCCTCACAGTACCTCTGCCTGGCTCTGAAATGAGAGAATTCCACTTTTTGTGAGAGAAGAGTATTAAACTTATATTTTAGTTCCACAAGTAAGGAGTAAGAGTAAGGACTCATTGGACAGGTCTATTTTGAATTTACCTTCTGCGACACTGATCCTCTGCTCTAATTCCTACTGTCTTGTAGTATTTTTTTTTTCTTGAAAGCAGTGTTGTACTATGTGTCCCCTCAAAAAAGTGCTTCTTATGCCACAGCTGCAGATGATGCCATAGGTAGGTCAATCTCTGAATACATCTTAATCTCAGCACTAAGGGTTGTTCTAAATGCTTCATTCATTAGCAGACCTGAGTTCAGCCTCCATCTACGAGATTTTATAGTTTGGGTGAATGGTTGCATGATGTGTCACACAGGCATGATCTGAGATTATTATATTCCCAAATTTACAAGATAAAACAATGGCCATTAATGTCTTTGATAAGAGAAAGAAATCAATTGTTGAAATGGTTTGATGTGGGGAGAAAAAATATTGTAGTCCCTAAATGTAGGGTTAAAAATGTGCAATATATCCACCAAACCTAAAGCTTTGCATATATTTTCAAGAACCCGCTTTGATCTTCGGGGTTGAGAAGTGGATGGTCTACTGTGGTCAAGCACTATGTCCAAGCCCTGATTGAAATCCCCCACTAGAATGACTGGATGATTGCCCATTCTATTTATACTGCACTCTAGATCTGCAAAAAATATTGGCTCATCCTGAAGGGTTATTATTTTTATTGTTCACTTAATTTATTTAATAACATTATGATCTTTGCTCTCTTTTTAACTGTCACAATGACACAAGGCTTTGAAAGTTGTTTGTACTTTTTTCATCAACAGCAAGAGCTGTGAGGAGAACGTTATCCTGAGTGGCAGAGAAGCATCACTGCAACTAGCTATCTGAGTGAAGTGCTGGGAACCTCTCCTCAGATAGCCAGCGCTTGCCTGTTCTACACTGCTTAAAGTCTTACACAGGCCAGAAGATCTTTCCATCCACTCTTTTCCTCCGTTTCATCTTCTCACAGACTTTAGGACACTTAAATATTGTTTGAAACACAAGGACTGTTTGCTGTGTTCATGAAGGACACAGCGGAACACTATGATAAAACTTGTTGCTCAGACAAGCTGGAGCTACTCCCATTATTGGGACTGGACAACAACCTGTTACCTGGACTCTGCAGACGTAATCATATTGATAAGTTCTGTCCAATCACATGTCATTTGCATAAAGGTATAACTGCTTGAATGAAGTCTGAGGGGTTCTCTCTGACCCTCGACTGGCTTTAGTTTCTCTCTCTTTCTTTATTTCTCCCTCTCTCTGGGTTGTGAATGTGTTGATCTATCGAGATTTTACTACACTATGTGTTGACTCAATGATGTACTTTTACTCTTTTCTAATATATATATATTTATTAATTTCTATTCCTTATATATATATATATATATATATATATATATATATATATATATATATATATATATATATATATATATATCTGTAATGCTGAGACTATTTTTCCAGTAAATTTAAATATATTTTAAATTCTAAGATCTGACTCATTGGTCAGATCATTTGATGACTCATTGGTCATTTCATGTTCTGGGATTCCTCACATGCAAAGCATCGAACACTCATTGTCTGTGAAATGTGTTTCTTGTATAAAGACCAAATCACAATGTAAGAAGAGGGGGGGTGGAGTGCTATACAAACTGCAGCTCCAACCACACAATTAGCAGACCTAGTCGCAGACCTCAAAGCAGGTAAACCCAAGAAAAAGGGAAATTTAAAAATAATATTATATATTATAATTCATATTATAGAACCCCAACCCATGCGGGGATCGAATCCGGGCCGCAGCCCAATACTCGTACCGCTGTACCAGCGAGTGGATTGGGATGCAGCCGCCGAAAAGGGGCGGAGCAACGAAAACGGGCAGAGAAACAAAAGTCACGCATAGCGGGAATGAGAGAGGGTAAGAAATGTAAATAAAGCTCGCAGGGAAGCGGCTACCTCTAATGACGCGAGGTGAGGATTAACTGAAACAATAGAGCTTCGAAAGAAAACAAAACTGAATTGAGGTGCTTGTGGATTAAATGCTGTTTCACCAGAGAGGAGAGAGAAGGTGAGCAAACCGCGAGCCTCACAGCTGCTTCACACAGACACAGAGAAAGAGGGGGGTGGAGGGGAGCTGTGGAGGAAACCGAACTACACAGCTACACCAAACTAGAGAGAGAAAGGAGGACAGGGAAAACTAGAGAGTGGAGACGAGAAGATAGATTCGCTCTCAGGAGCATCAAAGATCCAATGCCGAGTGGCTGGTTGGCGTTGCTTATAAGGAGTTGGTAGCAGGTGTCAGTAATTAGCCAAATTAACCCTCAGTGCCGGCCTGGCACGCCCTCCGATGCCCTGGGGGCCGTGCCACGAAGGGAGCTTACAAAAGTGGCGCTTATTTGAGTAGTCCTCGCTTGAGTTAGCCAAACAATTCACTTCCAGCTAGTTCCGTTCCACTAACGCAATTAAGACTCAACCTGTTCCCACTAATTCAAGGCATGCTTTTGTAATCAAGGCTCACACGCGTGCACACGGTATTTACACAGCCTCAGTTATCGAGCCTTGAAAAGCAGAGAAAATAAAAACAATGATAATCTTTTAAAATAATGATTTAATCCCTTAACGTTCCATGTGGCTATGCTCAGACCCTGCACGTTTCCTAATTTAGCTGACATAACATACAATACAGCAGTATGGTGACCACCTGTCTATCATCTTCTAAATTTAGCCTAGTGTGTAAAATGACCAAATCCCCACAAACGTGTTTATCCTCTGAATGAAAAGGTACATGGATACTGAATAGGAGGAGTAGCAGTGACTGGGATAAAAACAAAAAAACAAACAACATAATCAAAAATATAAAACAAAACAGTGTAAAATAAACAAGTTGGCTTCCACTCTCTGGGTGCCCCGAAAAAAACACCAACTAGGTCTGTGATCTGCAAGCTTTAAGGGCAGTGCCACCATCACGACAACTAACTCTAAACAGTCTATATAACTCGACTAAACAGCTCTCTAACCAATGTTATTGAAGATGGGCCTCACTGTAACTGACATCAACAAGGACATTATTAATGCAACTGTGAGCAAAAATACAAACTAAACAAAGTCTATAACAATCATTAAGTCAATAACTGACTTGTACACACATGTAGAGTATCAAGAAAAACAAATTTACCTTAAAACATAAGACCAAGTTCACATACACTAAATAGGAAAACAATAAAGCTGGTAGAACCGCATTTTGAAGTAGTGCACATAAAACCTGCACTTAACAATATTTACATTACCTTTAAGTTCTTTATTGCTAAACAGCCAATTTGGTCTACCATGGCTAATGGTCATACATCAAATCCAGGATGTCCCTGGCACAGTGCACCATCAGGTACGGGTAGACTCAGCCTCTGGCTGTAGGGTGGAAATAAAGCTAAACGTGGTGCGGGCGTTATCAAAGCACCGCTCACCTCCGCAGTGATACAGAGAACCACAGGGTGTTTCTGTTTGAAAGGTATCTTGTGTTGATGGAGTAGTTTCTTGCATTCTCAAACACTTTGGTGCAGAGACACCATTTCTTTTTGAGTAGTCCTAGAAAGATCCTGATGAGGTTGCCATTCCAGCGGATTTCACCCTTTTTTCTCGCCGCGTTGGTTATTGCCTTTTTGTTCTGCCTGTTAAGAAACCAGGCGATGAGGATTCTATCCGGTCTGTTTCTCCCTTTACGAGTGGCTGACAAGCGGTGACATCGCTCCACCAAAAGCCCAGACGTTAACTCCAGACCGAGCATCTCAGGAATCACATCCGACAGGAACTTTGCCGGGTCTCTCCCTTTGCAATGCTCTGGAAATTATAGATTGTTGCGGTGGGTCCACTATATTTTGCTGGAGACTAGACATCTCGGCGCGAGTTGCAGATGGACTTTCTTTTATCTCTTTTACGCACTCCTCAAGTGAATCCTGTCTGCTCTCTGCCCTCCCAAGACGGGTAAGAACTTCTGTGAGCTTGCCCTCTATCGACGTAATTGTTCTTCTGATTTCCTCCAGGCTGCTACTATGTTTGGCAAACATTTGCTTGAGAAGCACATTAATTCTAGCAATCTCCTCGTGCAGGCAATCGTAATGTCGTAATTCTGAACAAAACTTCTAATGGTGCACAGATGTCTCCCCTTAAGCTGCCATTTCTCAGATTGAGTCATGTGACTCATACGGAGATTTTTCTAAAAGAAAGGTAACGGAGCTAACCATGTAAACTGTGATTACATTGTTTCCCATAGCTGGTCGTCTCCGAATCAAAACACACAGATTAAATGACTGTGTGAAAAAATACAGCTTGTGACTTGTGAACTTTAGAATTAGCTACATAGATGGTCAAGGTGTGTTTATTAATTTAGGATTGCAGGCCTACTGTAAGTTATAATAGACGAAAATTCATTTAGCTAACTAGTCATCTAGAAGATGTAGTGGATAGCCAGAATTTAGTACACCACTTTGTTTGTAGTTTAAAGCAGTCTCTTAACCCTGATCCCTGTCATAAAATTGTGCAGATCAGACTGACCAGCTAATAAACAATCATTTATTGAGTTTACCTGTTAAACTCCCTTAGCTCCCTGTGGATTATAAAACCAATCATTATGTAAATCCAGCAGTGTGTTAGACACATCATACCACCCCTTACTTTATTAAGTGCCTTTAAAGCAGAGAAAGCTCTAGAATATGCAGAAACAAGGTTAAGAAACACTGATCTAATGCGACTTCTGTTAATTTGTAGTTAAGTATTTGTAGTTAAGTGCATTTTGTGTTAGTTCTTTTTTAGAAGTTAGTTCTTAATTGGAAGGTTATTGTTTGTTCTAAATGGGAAGATTATTGGAAGTATTAAAATAAAACTATGGAGAAACGTAAGAAACTAAAAATTTCTGAAGAAAATAGAACATTTAATGATGCCTGGGCAGATTCATTTGCATTTTCATCTGACGAGAGTGGCCTACCAGTATGCCTAATCTGTGGAAAAAGACTGGCTAACAATAAAAGGTCAAATGTGGCAAGACATTTCCAAAATAAACACAGAGCCTTTCCTGAAAAATATCCGGAGGGAGAAGAGAGAAAAAAAGCTGTTTCGGAAATGATGCGGAAGGCTGATCTGACAAAATCAATTCAAGAAGTGGGTGAAGTCTGCAAATTCAACTACAATATGCAAGTTTTGTTGCCTCTCAAGAAATAGTCAGGCGTAGGAAACCGTTCACAGATGAAGAATATATGAAAGAGTTATTCATTAAGATTTCAGAGTGAAACAAGAGTGAAATTGTGCAGAAAATCAGAGAGATGCCTCTCTCTGCGAAGACAGTTAAAGACAGAACCATAGAAATAGCAGAAAATATCACAAAACAGCAAATTAAAGACATATATTCAGCTGCAGCCTACTCTATCGCTACTCTACTCTAACTAATATATTTATAGTTATATAATTTAAGTAAAATGGTCATTGACAAGATAAATAATTAAACTAACTAAATAATTCATTCATATATTTGGGAAAGAAATCAGGATTAAAACATATTAATTTTAAATAACGACAGAAAAGCATTTATTTTATTTTTTTCAATTAAAACAATGTTATCTTTATTCTTTGTTTCTGATTGGCTCATAAGTTTCTACAAAGTTAGCTAGCCAATGAAAATGCACAATGCAGGTATGTGCAGTGAGTCATGAAGCTCTTCGCGGTATTTTTCACCACAGTCGGCGGCAGTAGTGTTAGAGGGAGCACACAGCTCAGATCTCTCCAGCTTGGTCTGAAATAAAACCGAGTAAAAGTTACTGTAAAGTTGTAAAATTGCTAGAAAAACTTAATAACTAGAAATACTTACTGTGAGCTGAAATTGGAGTCTCTGCGCCATTTACACCGTGAAAACGAGCTGTAATATCCCCGAATTGGTAAGCATTGTATATAATCATTGCTAAGCTAACTAGCTAAAATGCTAATCGCTATGGGAAAGCCCAGGTGTGACGTCATCAGGACTCGTGCGTGTTAACTGGAGGAGAGGACAAAAAAGTTGAAGGTAGTCTTCCCTCTCAATCTGCCCTTGCTCCCTGCCTTCCTCCAGCTGCCTCGGCCCTTTCTGGACCTCGGTGGGGTCTGTTGGGTTACGGGTATAGCTCAGGTTTCTCTTCATTTACGTATAAATCTTTCGCCTTTAGTAAAAGATTTCCGTGCAGGGGAACGTTGAGTATTGCTCATTTTTTGAAAGCTTTGCTTTTAGCGAAGCTGCTCATTTCAGTGAAAAAAAAGAGAGAGAGAGAATGAATCAATCAATCAATCAATAAATAAGAAAAAAAATAAGAGTAGGAAGGAACGATGACAAAAGAAAACAGTAAAAGAAAAAAGTTTAAAAGGAATAACGTAAAAGAGTAAAAGACAGACCTTTTTGAACAGTGGCTAGAGTAGGGTGACGTTAAATGGGTGGGACATCTGTTGGCTTCGCTGCTTAGTAGCTACATAGTAAAAAGAAGGGTTATCGCTTTTCTGCCTTTTGGCTAAGATCAGGCGAGATGTCCTCTTTTGGGGACGACAGATACTGCTGCTTTTGCGGCTAATCCCCAGTGGGGAGCTGTTTTTGGGCAGCACACTTGATTAACGCCATGGCTGGGAAGGCGACTAGCACTGGCTTAATCAAAAAAAATAAAAAATCTGTTCTCATCAGTTTGATCGGATCCAAGAGGACGTCGGCTGTGCTTGGGCTTAGTTTTAGAAGGAGTTTAAGGGTGAACATATGTGCAGCAGTAGGTGGCTTGACCGCCGCTGCCGCAGGGGATCCCTTGAGCTCCTTTTTATTTTCTTTTATTTCTTTTAAAGTTTTTTAGTTTAGCTCTCAACCCCTTTGGGATGACGAAGAAAAGGACCTCACTGCCAAAGAAGACACCATCGGCGGTGGCGGTGACGACGACGATCCTTCCCCGGCTGGACGACCCTCTACGGCAGACGGACCAGCTGGTGGACCGGCAGGCTTCAGGACCAGCCGGAGGAAGTTCCATCACTGACAGCGTCGTGGAGTCGGGACCTCGGGGCTCTGCGGGGCAGGATGGGGCCCCGGCGCCGGCTTCGGCGCCAGGGATATCCCCTCTGCTGGGACCCGGTGGTGGTGGAATGGGGGTCCCGTGTGAGGGCGCCCTCTTTACCGAGCCGGAGGTGAGGGAAGTTCCATCTGCGGGGGCCGTGAAAATCTACAAGATTCAGGCCCCTATATTCTCCACCCCGGCTGAGGCCAGGTGCTCGGCCCAGGGCTCGCCCCCTCGGCCTAATAGAGCGGCACCCCCGGGTCCTGCTCCCTTGAAGACATCAACAGCAATCAAGAGGGGTAGGGAGCAGGACCCAATCAAGACTGAAAAAAAGGTGAGGAAGGCGGGCACCTCCCCTCCGGCGGCGTCCGAGGGAGCCCCTCCAGGACGACCAACTGCTCTCGATCCGGAGGGCCATAGGTGGATAATGGTCTCGTCAGGTTCGGAGGGGGAAGAGTCCTCCGGAGAGTACTCCGAAGAGTAGAGGGGCTCCCTCCGTATCCTTTTAAAAGTTTTTTAACCTTTTTAATTACAGGCCCAGGCACAGCCAAAAAAGAGAAGCGTTTTTTAGATTTGTTTTTTAACCTTTTTTTCATATTGATTAAATGGTTTGTTTTGTTTTGTTTTAAGTGTTTTTAGCGGGGATGATGAGAGAGTAACCGAGTGTACAAACTTTGACGGTGAAATATTTCTGACCCGTAAAAATAAATAAATAAATAAATAAATCTGTTCTTATCAGTTTAATATCTGATACGCTCTCTATATGAGGGCTACATATTAAATGGATTTTTAGAACAGGGAGCCAGAACAGGAGCTTGCTCCTTCTGCTCCACGCATCAACCTCGTATTGCAGTACCTCCAGGAGCGGTGCACCCTCCTTACAGCGGTGCAAAGAAAGAAGAAACGACTGGGTCGTTGGCTGAGTACTTGAAGAGTGCGTGACTTGTTAGGGGGGAGGGGTCGGTTCTTGTGATTTGTCTTGTTTTTTTTTTAAGTGAATGAATGCATGTTTGTGTTGTTGTTGTTCTTGTTCTATATATTTATTTATTTATTGAATTACGTTGTTTCCGACAGGGGGAGGGTCTTTTTCGAGTGTGTTCCGTTTTTGTTCTATTTTTTTTATACATTTTTTAATTTGTATTTGATATGTTGTTTAGCTGGTCTCTTTGTGTTGTTTTGTGTCCCTTTGTGCTCTTTAGGCAACCGAGACTGTACCCGCCCAGGCATGACATCAGGAATCGGGCGCGTTAACTGGAGGAAAAGACAAAAAAGTCGACCGTTGCCTTCCCTCTCGAGCTTCCTTCGCTCCCTGCCTTCCTCCAGCTGCCTCGGCCCTTTCTGGACCTCGGAGGGGTTTGTGGAGTTACAGGTATAGCTCGGGTTTCTCTTCATTCACGTATAAATCTTTCGCCTTTTACTAAAGATTTCCGTGGAGGAGAATGTTGACGAGTATTGTTTATTTTTTGAAGGCTTTGCTTTTAGCAAAGCTGCATATTTTGGTCAATAAAAGAAAGAAAAAAAAAAAAAGTCAGACCTCTTTGAACAACGGCTTGAGTAGGGAGACATTAAGTGGCTGAGAAATCTGTTGGCTTCGCCGCTCAGTAGCTACGTAGTGAAAAGAACGGCCCCGCAAGCAGGTGGCGGTGTCCGGGTTATCGCTTCTCTGCCTTTTGGCTAAGATCAAGTGTAGTATCTGTTCTTATCAGTTTAATATCGAAGCGTTGAAGGAACGACTTGGCTGTGCTTGGGCATTGTTTTAGAGGAGTTCAGGGGTGAACATATGTGCAGCAGCAGGTGGCCTGACCGCCGCTGCCGCAGGGGGATCCCTTGAACTCCTTCTTTGGTTTTATTTATTTGTTTTTCCTGGCAAAATTTGGGGAGGTCCAGCCGGGGGAGAGAATGGTCCGGGACGAGCTGGGGATCTGGAACGGGCACCGCCAATACATGATAACTTTCAAAGAGGAACAGGGAAGTTCGAGGTACCCCCCCGGCTAATTTTAATCTGGACGGCAGCAAGGGGTACCTCTTCTTCAGGGGGCAGCCCGCCTTCTGCCGGGGGTGCCTCAGGTATGGACACCAGGCCGAGGGGTGCAAGGAGATGGTCTGCAAGAACTGCTTGGGGAAGGGGCACCTGGCCAAGAATTGCCAGAACCCCTGCCGCTGCAGGAGCTGTGGCGGGGAGGGACATTTAACCCACTCCATGCGGTCAGGAGCTCTCTCCTTGTTATACAAGAAAGGAGATCCCAAGGATCTAGCTAATTGGAGACCCCTGACCATGCTGTGCGTTGATCTTAAGATCTTCGCCAAGGCCCTGACAGAGCGCCTGAAGAAATCCATGTCGTGCCTGATCCACAGCGACCAGACCTGTGGGGTCCCAGGGAGATCGGCAACCTGGAACCTCCACCTAATCAGGGATGCCATCTCCTGGGTCGGAGACAGAAATGTCCCGCTGGCGCTGGTGAGCATAGATCAGGAAAAGGCTTTCGATCGAGTGGACCACCGCTTCCTCGAGAGGGTGTTGACGACACTAGGGTTTGGGCCCAAGTTCCTCAGATGGCTCTTTACGTTATACGCTGAGGTCGGAAGCCGTGTTTTCATCAACGGCCACCTGAGCGACGTAGTACCGCAAGTGAGTGGAGTACGACAGGGGTGTCCTCTTTCCCCTTTACTCTACGCGCTCTATATAGAGCCACTTGCTGCAGCCATCAGAGCCCACCCAGAGATAGATGGTCTCCCCCTCCCGGGGGGCAGAGGAAAGGGGGTCAAACTGGCCCAGTATGCAGACGACACTACGTTGTTCGTATGCTCGGACCGGTCACTCAGGATTGCCTTAGACATGGTGCAGGCGTTCGGTAGAGCTTCCGGTGCGGCATTGAACCTTGGCAAGTCGGTAGTCAAGTACTTCGGCAGTTGGACAGATCGAAGGGACATTGTGGGGGGTTTGGCCCTCAGCGATGGTCCTTTGAAGATCTTGGGGGTCTCCTTCATGGCAGAAGGGGCTGCCCGAGCCAACTGGGAAGAGTGTTTAGCTCTGGCCAGGCGCAAGATGGGGCTGTGGAAAGCCAGGTCCCTGTCCTTTCTGGGTAAGGTATTGGCATTAAAAGTAGATGTCCTTCCCTCACTGCTGTATTTAGCTCATGTCTACCCCATGCCCCGCTGCATGCGGCGAGGGCTCACTAAAGACGTTTTTAGTCTCGTCTGGGGAGGTAGATATGAGTATGTTAAGAGGGAAGTGATGTACCTGGGAAAGGACAAAGGAGGGAGGGATGTACCTGACTTCCCTCTTAAGCTGGATTGTCTGTTTTCTGCACAGCTCTGTGCACGCCTGGCAGCTCCCCTAGAACACCCCCATCAACCTTTTGTACGGTTGTGGCTGTCCTGGCCAATGCGTACTCTAGTGAGTACGTGGTCCAACTCCTGCCCTAAGGCTGAGACCCTACCGGATCACTTTAAGCACCTGGTAAGATGGAACAGGTCGCTTCAGGTGCAGTCCTATACCGCGGCCCTGGCGAGGGCGGGAGGGAAGAAGAACCAGGCGGAGGTGAGGGAAGTTCCATCTGCGGGGGCCGTGAAGATCTACAGGATCCAGGCCCCTAGATTCTCCACCCCGGCTGAGGCCAGGCGATCGGCCCCGGGCTCGCCCCCTCGGCCTAGTAAGGAGGCACCCCCTGGTCCTGCTCCCTTGAAGACATCAGCGGCAACAAAGAGAGTAAGGGAGCAGGACCAAACAAAAGACAAACCTTCTGAAAGAAAGGTAAGGAAGGCGGGAACCCCCACTGGAGGCCCGTGGAGGCCCCTCTGGGAACACCGCGGTCCCCTGATCCAGAGGACTCCGTGATGTGGATTTCAGACAGCTCACCACCACCCCTCCGAATCCAGGAGGAATATACGTCCAGTTCGGAGGGGGAGGAGTCCTCTGGAGAGGAGTGAGGGGCAATAAGAGGGGCCTCTCATGTCATTTTTAACAATTTTAACTTTTTATCTGTTTTTACAGATGGGCCCAGGCACAGCGATTTTTAAAAGTTAAGTTTTTAAAAAAAAAATGTAGTAATTATTAATATTTCTTATTTTTGTTAGTTTGTTTGTTTTGTTGGTTTGTTTTGTTTTAGTTAATAAATTTGTCTTAATTGATTTTAGTGGGAATCATGAAAATAAGTAACCGCGAATATACATTATTTTGGTGAAAAATTTCTGACCCATGGAAAAAAAAATCTGTCCTTGTGAGGACGGGCTACACTCTGAAAGAGCAGAATGGCCCAATCGAGTGATCACCGGCCGGCCCGAGTGGTGCGGCTTCGGCACACGGTACGAGTTGAGCTGAAGGTGGATGCGGCGGCTGATGTAAAGCAGCGGTTCGGATGGGATTGGGTGGTGCTCCGGATCCTGCGGGACTTCTGTGGATTGGCACCAGCAAAGATTTTCTGCCTGCAGGACTTTGCAGGATCCGGGTTCCTCGACATCACTCTGGCGTCGTACTCCGACTGCACTTCGTTTTTCGATAAGTGCAGTCGGAGGATGGAGGAGGAAGAGGTGCTGCGGGGGCTGCGCCTGGTGCCCTTGTTCGCCATGGACGAGGTGCCAGTGACGGTGCACCTCTATAACCCGTTCGTGGCGGAAGAGGTCATCGGGGCTTTCCTGGGCCGTTACTGCACCTCCGTATTGGCGGCGGAGCGGCTGAAGGGGCGGTACGGAATCTGGACGGGGAAGCGACGGTTCCTGGTCAGGTTGCGGGTGGATCCGGCCGAGCCTGGGGGCCTGCTGCACCCCCCGGGCAGCTTCTCCATCGGGCCCCACCGCGGCTTCCTCCACTACCCGGGCCAGCCACTGTACTGCCGGAGGTGCTCTGTCAGAGCAGGCTCTTCCCCTCAGTAGTGAGGAGGAGTCAGAGGATGGAGATGTGGAGGACGATGGACAGAGGGAGGGGGGCTGGACGAGGGTAGTGGCACGAAAGATGAAGGCCGGGGGGAGGAGAAGGGATGAGGACAACGGGACTTGACCGTTTCCCCCACTTAGCCAGGAAGGGGTCAGGGTATAGTTTAGGTTGTGGGTGCAGGGCTGGTGGTTTGGGGGAGGGGGGCTGTGCTTGGGCGGGGGTCCTTTTTGTGGGATGTTTGACTCTGTGGGACTGTGTTGGGGGGTTGGGTCTAGCGGGTGGGGGGTTGTGGGACTGCTTTGTGGGGTTTGGGGGGGTGTGGGACTATGTTGGGCTTGGGGTAGGTTTGGCGGGTGGGGAGTTTGCGGGACTGCTTTGTGGGGTCTGTGGGGGTGTGGGACTCTGTTGGGCAGGGGGTGGGTTTTTGTGTGTGGGGGGTTTGTGGGACTGCTTTGCGGGGTTTGTGGGTGTGTGGGACTTTGTTGGGCTGGGGGTGTTTTTTGTGGGTGGGGGGTTTGTGGGACTGCTTTGTGGGGTTTGTGGGTGTGTGGGACTTTGTTGGGCTTGGGGTGGGTATGTGGGGGTTGGAGAGTGGGTGGGCAGGGGCCGGGGGAGGTGGGTCTGGGTGAGTTTAGGGATGGGTTCCGGTTTCTTTTGTGTATTGGGTGGGTGTGGAGGTTTTTCTTCTAGGTTTAATGTGTAATTTTACTGTGGCATCCCTCAATGTGAGGGGATTGAGGCAACGGAGCAGGCGGGCATCTGTGTTTCTCAGTTTGAAGTCCTTTCAGTTTAATGTTTTAATTTTGCAAGAATGCCATTTAAGCTCCTCCGAGGATGCCCGCCTGTTCCAGAGGGAGTGGAGGTGGGGGCCCTCGGTGTGGGGGGTGGAAGACGGGAGGGGGGATCGGGTGGGAATCCTCTTTAGGTCGTGGGACTTTACGGTTACTGCCACCTAGTCTCCGGTGCCGGGGAGGGTCCTTAGCATGGACGGGGAGTGGAGGGGGGAGAGGTTTAGGATTGTGGGGGTCTACGCTCCTTGCGCGGTGGGGGAGAGGCGGGGCTTTTTTAAACTGCTACAGCCTCTGCTTTACACCAACAGGGTGCTGGTCGACCCGGATAGGGGGAGGGGGGAGGAACTGGTCCGGGTGATGGCCGCAGCGGGGCTAGTGGATGCCTTTAGGGTGGTGGAGCCACGGGCGGAGGGTGCCACCTGGAGCAATTCCAGGGGGGACGCCTCTCGCCTGGACCTCTATGTGGCAGACGGGAGGCAGGTCTTGGGCTGCGGTCGGATCCCCTTCTGGGCCTCAGATCACTGTCTGGTGCGGGTGGAGCTCTTGGTGGAGGGGGTGCAGAGGGGCCGGGGGTTCTGGAGGCTTAACACCTCCGTCCTCCGAGACCCCGCATTCCTCGAGGTCTTCCGCCTTCTCTTCCCATCTTGGAAGAGGCTGAGGCCACTGTATGGGACCCAGGCGGAGCGGTGGGAAGACCTCAAAAAGAGGATCGCCGCTCTAGGCCGGTGGTGGGGTCAGGAGCAGGTAAGGAGGGCTAGGGAAGAGGTCAGGTGTTTGACGCTGGACCTCCATGCGGCCTGGCGCGTGGGGAACCGGGAGGGTCTTGTTCGGGTGAGCGAGGCTCTCAGGGGCCACTATGAGGCGCAAGCACGTAGTTTCTGCGTCCAGGCCCGCTGCCAGAGGCTGCGGCAGGACGAACGTCCGACGCGCTACTTTTTTAGTAGCGTGAGGCAGAAGCAGAAGCGAGACCACATTGGTGGTCTCAGGTGGGGGGATCAGGTCCACACGTCCGTGGACGGTATGCTGGATGCAGCTGCCGCCCACTTTGCGGACCTGTTCCAGGCCGGAGAGGCACTAGGAAGTGTGGCACAGCCCTTCCTGGATGCCGTAGAGGGGCGCTTGTGCGAGGAGGATAGGGCCCTTCTGGAGGCGGCAGTCACCCCCGCAGAGGTAGAGAGCGCTATGCTCTCTCTCAGGTGCGGTGTGGCCCCCGGGGGTTACGGGCTGCCTGTGGAGCTCTATCGTAGCCTCTGGCCCCTCTTGGGCCCTGAGTTGGTGGAGGTGTACCTAGAGGCCAGAGGGATGGGCACCTTGCCCCCCTCCGTTCGGACGGGGCACATCACCCTTCTGTACAAGAAGGGTGAAAGGACTGACCTGGCGAACTGGAGGCCGATTACGTTGCTGACAGCGGATTGTAAAATCTACGCCAAGGTCTTGGTCCGACGCCTCAAAGGAGTTGTGGCTTCTCTGGTCCGTCCAGACCAAACGTGTGGAGTACCCGGTCGTACAGGCAGCATGAACCTGGCCCTCATCAGAGATGCGATCGCCTGGGCACAACAGCGACGGGTACCTCTTGCGGTCTTGAGTCTGGACCAGGAGAAAGCGTTTGACCGGGTCAACCACAATTTCCTCTTTGCAGCTCTGCAGAGGATGGGGTGTGGCCCGGCCTTCCTAGCCTCAGTACGCCTCCTTTACACAGGAGTGGTAAGTAGGGTGCGGGTGAACGGCTACTTTTCGGCCGCGGTTGAGCAGAGGGGGGGTGTCAGACAGGGGTGCCCCTTGTCGCCTCTGCTCTACGTCCTGTACCTTGAGATGCTGGTGGAGAGGCTGCGGAGTGAGCCAACCTTCGGGGGGCTGCACATCCCGGGAGGAAGGGGGGTGTGCGCAAAAGTGTCGGTTTATGCCGACGACGCCACCCTCTTCCTGGGCTCGGACCAGGACTTCGAGGTGGCAGGACGGACACGGGAGCCCGCATCAACCAGGCCAAATCGGCCGCTCTGTACGTGGGGAGTTGGGCCAGACGAGTCGATGTCCCTTAGGGGTTCTCTCTCTGTGAGGGTGGCCTAAAAATCCTTGGGGTCACTTTCTGGAGGGAGGACGCCGCCCAGAAAAACTGGGATGCGGCCCTTGCCAGACTGCAGGCTAAGGCAGCACGCTGGAGCGTCAGAGATCTTTCGCTGACCGGCCGGGTCCTTGTGGCAAACACTGACCTGCTGCCGACCCTGCACCACCTGGCGTACGTCTTCCCTGTCCCATTTGTTACGGTAAGGAGGGTGGAGAGGTGTTTGTTTGCCTTCATCTGGGGCGGGAGGTGCGAGCAAGTCGCCAGAGCGACCATGTACCTCCCGATCGCCAGGGGAGGCAGGGGGGTGCTGTGTGTGCCAGCGAAGGCCACTGCTTTGTTCGTGTCCTTCGCGGCGAGGCTGGTGGAGGGCCAGGTCGGGCACCACGCCTCCTTGTTTGGCAAGTTTTGGCTAGGGTTCACCCTTAGGAGGGTGGTCCCCTGGGAGGGCACGGCGCCGTGGTCCTGCGACCGACCCTGGCACTACGCCAGGGCCGCCGACTTCGTGCGGGATAGCCCCTGGTGCACGCAAGACGGCGCGGTACTGGACCACAGGCGCCTCTACGCGAGGTGGAGGGACGGTAACGGTGAGGCGATCCGCCCGCTGCATGCTCCGGACGTCAGCTGGGCGGCCTTGCAGCCCGCCTGGATAGACGGGGCCAGCAAAGACTGGCTGGCCGCGCTGGACCGCCTCGCGGTTAGGGAGCGCCTACATAGGCAGGGTGTGAGCCACACCTCCGCTTGCCCCATGGCCTGCGGAGGGGAGGAGACCGTAGGGCACGCCATGTGGTCATGCCCCGTCGCGGCGCGCTTTTGGAGAGCAGTCGCTGAACGGTGGCTGGCCACGGGCTCGGACACCGCCCTCACCAGAGACCTGGTGTTGTACGGGCGGGGTCTCGCCAGTGTCGCACCGAGGGAGGCCAGGCCCCTGTGGACGATGGTCTCCGTAGCGAAGTGTGTGCTGTGGGGCACTCGGTGCGAGTGCCTCCGCATGGCCGATCCGCGACCCGACACGAGGCACCTCCTCCTGGCTTTCCGGGGCAGGCTCGCCACAGTCGAGCAGGCCGGGCGGGAGCCAGGAGAGGGCATAATCAGGGTCAGGGTCGGAGGCAGAGGGCAGGGGGGAG